>NC_066617.1:51124078-51224078 GCF_025201925.1 Gopherus flavomarginatus | reverse complement strand
AATGAGCGTTGTCCATCTTTCACTGTGGGCCCAATCCCTTTGCCCTTCGGGACTGGCCAACATGGTGTGGACTCTGGCTACATGTCAGTAAGATGCTGAGGTGCCCCCCACTGCTGGGTATCAGAAGGTCAAGACTGAGCCTTTAATGTGCGCATGTGCAACTGAGCAGGGTTACTGCAACTCACTTACTGGATGACCTCATTCTGACACTACTGTACCCTGATATAGCTAAAAAAGGCACTTGATGGGAGGTCAGATTAAATGACAGAGCCCCAGTAATTCGAGGAGTCCTATACTTATAATAAAAGTGGGCTTTTAATTCTAACAATTGAATCCCATGCAGTGGGTCGCCTAGTTCTGATAAATAAATTCCAACTGCTGCATATTTTATATATATATAAAATGATAGAGAGAGAGAGATGAGAGAGAATAATTTAGAGATTGATCCTAGCTTGTGGAAAATATCTTTCATTACTTACAGTATACTGCAAAATCAGTTACTAACTAGTTTCTTATGTAATGCTTGTTTTTTATAAGGCCTGAGGTATAAACATTAAAAGCTATGATGGTAATTTTCCATTGTTCATATCACCTTTTTAATATCTGCACTTTATTGTATAATTGTTAGAACATGATGAGCTGTCTACTGTCCTCAATTCGTCACACAATTTCCATAGACATAAATGGGAATTCTGCTTACAGCCTAAGGACAATATATGGCCCTGTGTCTTTAAACTCCTGCTCCATTCCTGAAAGAGCTACATAAATTTATAAAAAAATGTCTGCTGGTAAAATAAATACATGGAAACTGTAACTATATAGCAATGATATAATGTTAAATACAGTGTAAAGATAAAAATTGTTTAAAAATATCCAAATGAAGAGAGCACATGCTATTTTGGCTCACTATGACTGCTAAGTATTAAGTATTCCTCCTTATGTAATACAAATCTCTGCAAATCCTGGTCTACAGTAAGCTTTTAAAATGAAGCCATGAATACCACAGTCACTTAAAAGATGCAGTTCAGGAAACTGTGCAGGGTAGCTCTTGTGAAAACTTTTGAAAATAAGAACCTCATAATACCAGTGAAGATTAGGATATAGTCTTTTTTTAATGTTAGCTGTTTGACCGATAAGACCCAGTATATGTTTTGAAGCAAGACTTTACCAAAATGTCTGTGTGACTAAGTGTCTATATATTAACATTTTATTTGCGTAATGTCTTTTGGACCTTCTAATTAGCTGATGCCATTTATTTGTTGTTATAGTTCTATTCCTGCATATTGTGTCTTATAAGCAGTATTTTTAAAGTACTCTTTATTGTTTGAAAGCTGGAGTATAATGGTGAAGACACCTTATGGTTTCCTTATAATATGAGTAATAATGAGGGAGATTTAAATGTAGGAAATCTTATATAAACGGAATTATTTCAAAGGACATGGTATCCACTCCAACCAGAGTTCATTTCATATAATGGCCTTATGTTAATGCAGTTTTCTATAAAAATTGTTATAACTTATTAACGTGAATATTTATAAAAATTTAGATATTTTAATTTCTGTTTTTTGAGATCCACTGGTCAGGTGGGTGTGTCAGGGAGCTGCTACAACATCCTGATTCTCAAGCTTCCCTAAGCCTTGTGTGAGCTAGAGTACCTTAATGGTGAGATTTTTAAAGATATTTCAGCACGTAAGGATACAGTTAGGTGCCTACTGGGATTTTCAAAAGCATCTATCTGCATCCTTGAAATCAATGGGAGTTAGACACTTAGGCCATGTCTACATCTAAAATTTTGCAGCGCTGGTTGTTACAGCTGTATTAGTACAGCTGTATAGGGCCAGCGCTGCAGAGTGGCCACACTTACAGCAACCAGCGCTGCAAGTGGTGTTAGATGTGGCCACACTGCAGCGCTGTTGGGCGGCTTCAAGGGCTTTCGGGGAACGCGAGAGCAAACCGGGAAAGGAGACCAGCTTCGCCGCGGTTTGCTCTCGCGTTCCCCGAACCACCCTGCAAACTGCAGGGAAGAAGACCTGCTTGCTCGGGGTTCGGGGAACGCGAGAGCAAACCGGGGAAGGAGACCAGCTTCGCCGCAGTTTGCTCTCGCGTTCCCCGAACCACCCAGCAAACCGCAGGGAAGAAGACCTGCTTGCTCGGGGTTCGGGGAACGCGAGAGCAAACCGGGGAAGGAGACCAGCTTCGCCGCGGTTTGCTCTCGCGTTCCCCGAACCACCCTGCAAACCGCAGGGAAGAAGACCTGCTTGCTCGGGGTTCGGGGAACGCGAGAGCAAGCCGGGGAAGGAGACCAGCTTCGCCGCGGTTTGCTCTCGCGTTCCCCGAACCACCCTGCAAACCGCAGGGAAGGAGACCTGCTTGCTCGGGGTTCGGGGAACGCGAGAGCAAGCCGGGGAAGGAGACCAGCTTGATTACCAGAGGCTTCCTCAGGTATGCTGGGATACATGCTTATTCCACGGAGGTCAAGAAAAGCGCTGGTAAGTGTCTATACTTGATTACCAGCGCTGGATCACCAGCGCTGGATCCTCTACACCCGAGACAAAACAGGAGTACGGCCAGCGCTGCAAACAGGGAGTTGCAGCGCTGGTGGTGCCCTGCAGATGTGTACACCTCCTAAGTTGCAGCGCTGTAACTCCCTCACCAGCGCTGCAACTTTCTGATGTAGACAAGCCGGCACTTTTGAAAATCCCACTAGGTGCCTGTCTGCATCTTTAGGTGCCTAAATACTTCTAAAAATCTGGCCCTAAAGGATCGTACCCAATTGAGAATTGGGAGAGCAGAGAAGGGATCCACCCCACTTCCTCATGCTCCCTCCATCCCCAGGGAGGGATGGGCGGTTCACATAGGAGGTGGTTCCTGGCTTTGTACCATTGGAGGGTTTCCTCCCTCCCCCATTGAATTCTCAGTCGTGGCCAGATTCCAGCACATTCGCACTGCTCAGATGATGCAAATGGGCCAGAACCAAGGTAGAGTATCTGGGCTATCTCACTTAATACTCATATAAAACAAGGTAAGCCCACTGAAGTCACTCTAGTACACTGGTGTAGTACTAGTGTAAGTCAGAAGAGAATGAGGCCCATGTATTATACTGTGTATTTATGTGTACTTTCTGTACAGTGTATATAGTAAACTATATAATAGAAGACCCCAACACAAAAGTACATAAGGATTTATAATCATTTTTAAAATATAATATGATAGTTCATTGTCAATACTTGTTGATACCAAAACACTTCTTTATTTTTGTCAAATGGCTGCATTATTGGTATGTAACTAGAGCAGAAAAACATTCCAGCTCAGAAATGTTCTGTATACTTCCTACATGTTAGGAAATTTCTGTCCAACTTACCTTTTCCATTATTTCCCAAATGATTCATGTGGTTTCCGTTTCATTATTATCACTTTATCGGCCAGTCTGATGTTTGAAGTATATAGATGCAGTGCTTTGAATAATGTACATATTACTTACATAGGGTGCCAAGTTTTATGGGAACAGCAAGGGATACCGTGTTGGAATACTAAGAGTATTCCAAGTGGAATTTATCACGCTGTAACTCTTTAATACTAATTTCAGAACAATGATAATACATTATATAAGTTAAGCCTTAACCTTGCCATTGAATCCATGCAAGCAACCCATGCAGAGCCCATTAAAGCCAATGTGTTTCTGCATGGAAGCAAGTGCTCTCTTACATGGATCTTATTGCAGGATCAGGCCCTTATTGATGGATTTTAGATGTAAAATTAGAAAAGCAGCGGTAAGGTAAAAGGAATAGTCTTTAGGCAAGCAGTCACATTTACTTGTGGGAAAGCATTTCTAATGTAAGTACGGGTTTGCTAGATTGTTTCCAACATTTGTAAACTGCATCAAGATGCTAAGTACTACTGCTTCATTTTTCTAGCATTTTTCAAAATGACTCTGCTTGGATATTTTGTATTGTGATGTTCACTTGTAGGTTACAGTCTATGGATAAAATGCCTCCCTTGCCTTTGATTCGGGGAAGACCTCTCCCCACCATGGGATTACATTTACTCATTAGCTATATGGCAGACATTTTAGAATGTAACATCGGATTAGGGTGACCAAAGAGCAAGTGTAAAAAATTGGGACTTTTTTCAGTGGGAGCGGTATAGTTGCGTATATAAGACAAAGCCCCTAGTATCAGGATGTCTGTTCACCCTGTATAGGATTCAATTCAATATTTCTTGCACAAGAAAATCTCCAGCTGACTCTTCTCATACCAGGAATACTGAATTGGACCTGTATCATAACTCAGTAACTTCTTGTATGTCTGCCATGAGTACATATGAAAATAACATAGCCACTTCTATCAGGTCTTTCATCCAAGAATCTTTGCACAATTTACAATACATTAATTACCTGTGCCTAGCTCACAGGGATCTCTGTGAGATAGCTAGATATTATCAGGCCTATTTTACAGAATTGTAAAATGAAGCAGAGAAAAGTTAAGTGACTTGTCTAAAGTCACTCAGTGAGTCAAAGACATAGTATAAATAGAACATGGGTGTCTTGACTACCGGTCTGCTCTAGATAAAAGTGCAGTGGAGAAAATTAAGGTTAATAATTTTGAAAAGTACTTTTTATGCTGAATATATATAGTGACTGTATCTAAGGGTGGGTAGGTCAATTAGTCATAGGATAAATAGCCTTTATAGTCAAATTATTATTTTAGATCTAGCAAAGAAAATACATATAAAATAGTTTTCTGCAGTTAAAAATGGTTTTAAATAGTTATTCCATTTTTCAGTTTTCAGAGGTATTGCATTGAATGAGAAACCTCAGTCAGTAGCTCCTGCATTTGCCTGTTTCTGGTGTTAATTATCTTTTGTTTGCCCTTGATAATCCTGAGGTTGGTATGCAGATAATGAAGGCTGCAGAATCAACTTAAAGTGTAAAAAACAATGGCATTGTCAATTCTGCATCACAACACTTTATAAATTATGAATGTTATCCACATTAAGGAGAGTGGTAGACTTTTAAAATTACTTCCATGAATAGATTAAATTACAAGTATTATTACATTTCATTTTATTAAGTGCATCTTGGTAGTTATTAGAGCAAATGAACATGTTCTCTCAATTACATAATAACATTAGAACTAAAAATTATGCACAGACACTCCCAAATGCATAATGTAGCATTGTATATTAATCACCCCAAACAATATTTTTCAGTTTATATGAAGACAATTATTACTTGTTGAACAATAACATTGTTATTGGTTTATTAAAATTCAGTTCAAATAATTGTCTTTTTTGAAAAAAAAAAGCTTTGAAACTTCTTGTATATTTTAATAATTTCAGTTCTCAGAAAAATGTAAGAGACTTTTAATTATTGCCTTTTAGTAGTATAATTATAATAAGAACTTTATCATATATTGGACTTTTAAATACATTGGGTAAGACAATACAATGTGTACTCAGTATGTGTTAAGGTAATCTAAAAGACTGTTAAGTTTATTTACTTTTTAGCACGTGGTAATTATCTGCATCATTTCTTTTTAGAAGTTGCATTTATCCCTTTTAAACTATTTTCAGATATCAAATATATATATTTTGCTACAACTACTGTAAGAAAAAATCATGCATTTTATGTGCATGGAATAAAATTATAGTTTTTAGGATAGCAGCTAAATGAACACAAACAGAAAGGATCTGATTCTACATTTTTAAAAAAAATGGTAAAACTCCCATTATATTGAATGGGAGCAGGAATGGGCTATAATCAATATGGAACTATTGTTACATGTATGTAGTCATATTGGATACTTGCATAGCAATTTAACATCAAGATTTTCAGCACCTTCTTTTTGCATTCTCAAATTTGTGTTGTGATATCTTATGGGTATGCATCATTGTGGTGGCACTTAATATGGTTCTAATTTTATTTTGAATGGCTAAATAACTTTATCTCAATAGATGAAGTAGTTCCATACTTTATTCTAATTAGTAATGAGGAATTCCTAGGGAACACTGCAAGTGCTGAAGTAACATTATTTTTTTAAGGTAATTGGCAAGTTTTTAAGCACGGTCACTCTGTGCAATCATTTAATCATTAAAAAACAAGGTTTTTATTTTGTTTTACAATATTAGCAGTTTTCCTTCTAGACAAGGCAGGGAACATTCTCATTTATTTCTGTTAAGCTTTTCTGAAATTAGTTTGTATTTAAAAGATAGTAGTTATCAATATCATTGTCAGCCTGTGTCACTGTACAAAATGCTTTTGCTCTTTAGGTTGATGATTTTTGGATGGTAATTAATGACTCATCATTAAGATAACAAAAATAAATCAGAGATGCCTTTGGATTATTTATATTAAGTACAGATCACAGCCAATAAATCTGCTTTGAAGGCAGATGCATTAATCTGAATTTGTGAGTCAAAATATTAAAATGCTAAGACATATCTCCTTTATCATACGAGTCTTAAACATGCATTATGATCTGCTTGATTCAGCAAGAAGATTATTTAAATGTGCAAAATTATGTATTCCTAGAGAATGTGAGAAAGCTTCTTACTTTTCCATGGAAATATTTTCATGTATGCACCTTTAACACAGACAGACAGCAATGAATACACTACCTGTAAGTATTTAATTGTGCTTCAGACTTTTTAAAAACAACTTTTTGTCATGTATTTTGTTTTTTTTTGCTTTCCCGTGATTGTAGAAGGTTGAATTATTAACTTAATTAAGTCAAAGGATGCCTGTGGAAATATATCTAACAGTGAATATTTAGAATCAGTAAACATTCTAATTGGTTACTTTATTAAAACATTTAGTTGTGTAATTAGACACGGTTTATGTTAGCAATGCATTGAAGAACATGAAATGAGGAAGTGATCTTTTCTGGCCTAATGTTATTAACTAAACAAAGTAAGTTGGACTCTTTCTCATCATTATACCAGAGTATAAATACATGAGTAGACATTGACATATACGTTGAGTTGGCAAAATAAAAAGCCTTTTTAGCTCCAATTAGCTCTCAGTTAAACTGTCCCAACAATGGTGTCAGGCACACAGCACCACTAAGTTGTCTTTAAACCTGCCTAATTTCCTTAATTCTCCCTTTCACTATTAATAAAAATTCGGACATGAAAGTGTTAACATTTCCTTTGAAATTACTCCTACTTAAGAAGAAAAATCATATTACTTTCTTAATCTTTCTAATTCTGTTCTCATAAGATGATCTTGGATTTGTTCCTTTGACACTGACTTTTAGCACAGTCCTGATTTCTGTATTAATGAATTGAGAAGATGGCATGAGGCTCTTAGGTAAGTGCTATAAACTCAGTCATATGAATTTGTAGTAAGAGATACCATTTATAAAGAAGAAATAGTATTTTGTTCATTCTCACATCAATGTTACTTTGAAAGGTAATTAGTTAGATATTATGTAGGTAGCACACAAAAGATCATGTAGTAGTTTGCAATCTGCCTTTTGATCATCACAAGAAAAATTTCTACTGGGAAATGAAAGCCAGACATAATTCACTAAAATTACACTGAATGCCCTTTAATCAATACAGATAAATCTAGTGTTTGTTGTTAAATCGATCTTCTTCTTTATAGAGATACACCGTCTTGATTGTTTTAGGGATAATTATTTCACTGGGAATTTTTATGATGATTAGCAGAAACTAGACAACAGTAAAGTTGACTCAGATCCATTGAAATACTGTGGTTTAGAGTGCATTTGTCTCTTTTGGTTTGAAGCTTAGGGACATCAATACTGATTTATATCATTTCATGCAATGATGTTTTCTTGAAACAAATGGAGTGAAGCTGATTTCATTTCAGAAATGAACAGCCTCTGTGTTTGTTTTTTCTTTTATAAAATTGTCAGCTCTTGCCAATATAAATATTCACTGGTGCAGACTTTCCCTTCCTGTTTTTATCACTTAGCCTGATTCCTTAACATAGATCATTTTGAAAAAGTCCAGATAAACTTTGGTGAAATATAAAAATGTTTAGACTAGAAAGACTAAGTAAGCCTTTAGTTCAACCTTTAAGTGGTGTTGCTGAGTTATTCCTACACATATAATAATACAAATAAAATATCAAAGATTTTAAGAAGTCAAAAGTTTTCCATTTCAGTTTCCATTTGTAAGTTAAGATATGTATATGTTTGTACGATTTTAACAAATCACCAATAACAATCCAGTGCAGGAATTAAACATATAACCTAGAGAGAGAGAGTAATGAGTTTTAATATAATGAATTAGAATTTTAATGATTATACAACCCTATTTGGAATGAAATTAAACTGTAGCACATTACTTAGAAAATATACTCTACTGAATTTTTGGTCAAATAATAAAACATAATATTTATGTGAATGAATAAGTGGATAAGAGATATGTGGGCTTATACTTTTGCATAATATATTCAGTCATTCAAACTTTTCACTAATAAGGATATGGCAAATTACATAATTCACTGAATATCCTGACTAGAGTCTTTTTTTTAATACAAGAACTGAAATTGGCAACAGTTCTGCTTCTGTGCAAAATGCTATAATTCTCTAATGAATAACATCATAAAAAAGTGTTTGTTTTTTTTTAAATTATCATTAAAGCCTAATGTCTAATACTAGGTGTTTCTTTCATTTAACATCAATTTCAGTGCTGTGTGCTTTTAAATGAGCACTTAGTATTATTTCTTAACACATTTTAAAGTAACAAGGAAATAAAGTTTTTAGCATGTATAAGCAGAAAGCATACTATGTAATTGCTTATTAGCTGACTGCTCTAAAAGTGAAAATTTAGTTTAAATGATCACTTCAGAAACATAGCATTCTTTGTATTTAATATTGTTTGTGGTGTTCACTAGAAAAATTCTACAACTATATGGAAAAAAATTGTTTTGGAAAATTGAAATGAGTGGTAAGAGCAACAGAATATTGAATATTATCTTTTAAAACTAAAACCCTCTATTATATTAGGTAATTGGTGCATACTTACATCATTAAACGGTATTTATTAACTATGAAAGCCTAAATTTTCTTGTTTAAGTTGTAACTTTTTGTTTATCTTGCTTTGCAGAATAAGGAATTTTTCATATAAAAGATTGTGACTTTAAGTAACTTGTAGAGAATTATACCTAAGAGTGTCTTAGATTTTAAAACACTGCTGCAGTGTTGTTTACCATGGTAAGAAAAACCTAAGAAGAAGTGAACTGAATGACCACCGTAATGACTTCTAATGATAGCAGTGGAGAAAATACATCGTCAAAGTATATGATGATATTAATACCCCTCATCAACAGCCATGTTGCTTTACAGGCTATGTATGGTATTGTGTGAGACTGGAATTTATAGAATGTACTTCCATATTTGATGTACTACATTTGACCTGGCACTGTGTACAGTAGAAGGCTGCAAAGTAAATCCTTCCTTAATTGCTATGACATGCATATAAATGAAATTAAAATATAAGCAGTTATATTTTATATATATGTAAGCAGAATATCTGTTAGAGGGTAGAAAAACATTTGTAATTCAGCAGTAAGTTTGTTAATGAAAAGCTCATTTTGTATGGTCAGTACACAAATGTTGTAAATGTGCATTTACAGCCATAAATCATTTCTATAGGTGGTACGGCATTTTATAAATTTTCACTGTAAAACTTCACTCAGAATTATTTGTAGAGATGCACATGTCAGTGGTTACTTTTTCTCCTGGAAAAGTGATAAGGCCAGAAGATATGCTTTGAGGTCACAGGCCACGAGTAACCTTATACATATTAACAATTCTGCTATATATCAGTGGTCCAAGATTTCTGCAGTCTCTGGAACATTAAATCTTCCATCATTCTCATTCTTACTGGGTTTGCTTCTGCTGAGGTTTAGTGGAATTATAAACACATGAAAATAGGCAGAATATATTTCTGGTTCGAAGTGATTATAATGTGATGTTTCTGCACTGCAGCATTCATAATAAAGCAAATGTGATGTATCAGTGCAATATGACATCTCAAGTAATCTTAACAAGTAAGCAGTATAAGATAAAACATGTACTTTTTTACATACTTTACTTAAAGACACAGGACAAATGGATTTATCCCTGTAAACTTTTAAAATTCTTTTACAGCAGACATTGCCTTCAAGTTTTCAAATCTTCCTAGTTTCCAGACACAGTTTTGTCAAATTAAATATCTAACATTTGTTAAGTTCTCCCTTACAAATAAAACAATAATATCCCAAGTAAGTTGCTACCGTTTTTAATCTATTGATCATTTTGAGCACCAAAGAAGATGACTGACAGTGAGCAACATTTACGTGACACCCCTGAACATTTCACAGAGACAAGTTGATATGAGTTTGTATAAATACTAATATTAAGCAGAATTAGCTTTGGAAAAAATAAAGAAATTGTACTGAGGTGAAAATTGTCACTGTCAGGAGAAATGAAGTTATATCAGAGAACAAGTGACATACAATTTTCTCTAGAGTGTTTTTAATAAAAATAGCTTTTCTTTGAATATTTTGAAGTCAAACATGAGAGGCAATCTGTGCGTTTGTCAGAGTTTGAGAGTGTGAAAAATTGCTGCCTTAAATCATTTAAGCTGAAAAGCAACTTCTTCCTGCTGAGATAATTTCACATTGACTTACCGTGCAAGCCCTTCAGGCATTCCCAGCTCTGAGCAGAAGTTTTCAAGGTAAAAACATAGAGAGAGAACATGGGAGAAGCTGGGACAAGGATCAGCAGCAACTCCAGGCGTTCAGGCAGATCTGACTTTGATTAATTAGAGAGCTACTTTTCCATTTTCACATGTACTGCCTGATGGAAAGGTAGAGCGGACCGGGATACACAAACTTGGAGTTGACTCTGTTAGATATCAGCAGGTTTTGACATCCTCTGCAGAGCTTGCAGGATATCTGCTTAGGAAGACTAAATTGCTGGAGCACACGTTTAATTTATTCATTCCCCTAATGCAGAGGAATTGTCTGAACTGAAATAGATTTGATTTTCATCTGTGAATAACTCAGTTACTGTAAATGTTTATGTTACGTGAACAGGCAACTACAGTATTGCATAATGAAGGATCAGTTATTTGACTGTTTTGTCTTTTATGCGAGTTTGTAAAATATCTTTCATATCAATATGTTTTCAGAGTGTGTAGGGGTTTTTAAAATATATGTTTATGCTTTCTTACAATTTAATTTGTAAATCTTGGCTGATTAGCTTTCCACTAGATTCTTTTTTAGGATAACTTTTATGAAATGTCTAAATTCAGATAAAATGTGTGCTCCTATTCTTATGATAAACTAATTTCTGGAAAAATAAAAATATTTGGTATTCTTGATTTTCAAAAACCCTTCCTCAAATAGGTTTAGAATTAACAGCATTTTAAAAAGTCAGTTTAGAAGACATGCATGCTCTTACATATACACAAATCTGTCTCACCTAAAATCTGAACTTTCTTCTTGAAACTATTATTTTATCTGTTATAGTTTTGTACTAGTTACACCTGCCATGGCCTGATCAAGTATGGTGCTGAATGCCATCTGGGAGGTGCTGAGCCCAAACAACTCTCAGGTCAGCACCATGCTGAATCAGGCATTATGAGTGTATCACTAGTGTGTTAGAGTTTTATTCACCAGTTCACAGAACCATTACTTTTTAGTAAGCTTCCTATGATTTATTCTCATTATAATATGTTGTTGGTGCACAGAACTTCTACTGACTCTTTTTTTAAAAGAATAACAACCCATTGTTATGCAGGAAATTTATGTCATGAGAATATTGTTTTCATGACTGACTTTTATTACTGTTTTCCATTGAAGATTCCAGCCCATATTAGGCTCTGTGGCTGATGGCCACATTTCTGAAGCTACTCTTGATTCAAGGGAATACTTCCACATTCATATGCTTATTCAGGTATTATGTGGTCACCAGTCATTGGCGTTGGACTCATGAGAATGATACTGAGGAACTTATGAGCCTATTCAATGACTCCCTCTCTCAGGGTTTTCGTGTCTCAGAAGAAAATTCTTCTGTATATGAGCTGGGAAAGAAATTGACAGGAGACGCAGCCCAAAGCAACTGCATCTTGTGACTTTCTTTGACTGTTCCACTGTAAGCAAGTGGACTCACCCCTGCGGCACCTCCTGCTGGACTCACCCCTGCGGCGCCTCCTGCTGGTCTCTTCTGGGAATTAGCTCTGTCAGCCTTGAAGCGCCCTCTGCAGGCCGGTATCCCACTGCCACTTGCCCCCAGTGTCCCTCCCTGGACTCTTTATCTGGGGTGCTGCCCCTGGCAGTACACCCCTCTGTCTCGGGGTCTCCCTTCCCCAGAGAATCCCCACCCCCTACCCCCACCTTGCCTCAGTCGTAGGCTACTGCCAGTCACCAACTTGCCCCCACACCTTGGGGCAGACTGCAGTGTCAGCCACTCATCATAGGCAAGGTTAGGTCTGGACCTGCTGCCCTCTCTGCAACCCAGTGCCTCTATGGGGCCTTCGACAAGGCCCTGCAGCCTCGGCAGTTGCCAGCCTGGAGCTCCCCAGCCCCTCTGGCCTTTCCCCAGCCCTGCCTAACTCTAGGCACCCTGAGCTTCCCAGCCACCAGGACACTCTCTCTCTGAAGGCAGAAAGAGACTGTCTCTGCTCCTGGTTTCTGTGACCTTTATAAGGCCAGCTAGGTCTGGGGCGTGGCCACAGCTGAGGCTGTTTCCCCAATCAGCCCAGCTTTTCCCCCTGCCCCAGCCCTCTCCAGGGCTGTCTTAAGCCCTTCCAGGCAGGAGTGGGTGACCCCCCGCTACATCCAACATATAGATGAAGAGGGGCCACTTAGCATTTATCACAACTTCTGTCCTGTAAAAGTTAATAAGGAGCACTCCAAAACAGGAGGTTTTGGTAATTGTAAGGAGCTGGTGAGAGTAATTACTCCAATTTTAGGGATGTAGACGTTCCCCAAGGTTGCTCACCTTGGAAAAGAGAGAAGATCGACTCCCAAGTATAGGGAATTCCGCAGTTGTCCTCTGAGCGTCCTCCCTCCCAGTCATTGGTAACACCAAAGCAGGAAGCTGGAATATTTCAGACTAAACATAGGGTGCACATTTTAACAGTGATTTACTATTGCAACAACTTACCAAGGGTTGTGGTGGATTCTCCATTACCGGAAATTTCAAAATCAAGAAAGGATGTTTTTCTAAAAGATACACACTGGTTCAAACAGGAATTAGTTCAGGGAAGTCCTATGACCTGTGTTGTACAGCAGATCAGATTAGATGATCACAGTGGTTCCTTCTGGCCTTATACACTATAAAGCAGGATGACTATTTTCTTGAATAGGAGCCCCTATCCATGATTTGGTATCATGATCCTTGATATTTCAGGGCTTGAATGGCTCAAAAGGCCACCCATGTCTACTGGTGACTTGTTCCTGAGGAGCCAAACACAGAGGTGGTAAGTAAGGTGATGATTAGATTAGTCTCGCTTAGGCCTGGTCTACACTACGTATTTAAACCGATTTTAGCAGCGTTAAACTGATTTAACGCTGTACCCGTCCACACTACGAGGCCCTTTATATCAATATAAAGGGCTCTTTAAATCGGTTTCTGTACTCCTCCCCGACGAGAGGAGTAGCGCTAAAATCGGTATTACCATATCGGATTAGGGTTAGTGTGGCTGCAAATCGACGGTATTGGCCTCTGGGCGGTATCCCACAGTGCACCACTGTGACCACTCTGGACAGCAATCTCAGCTCGGATGCAGTGGCCAGGTAAACAGGAAAAGCCCCGCAAAATTTTGATTTTCATTTCCTGTTTGCCCAGCGTGGAGCTCTGATCAGCACGGGTGGCAATGCTGTCCCAAATCCAAAAAGAGCTCCAGCATGGACCATACAGGAGATACCGGATCTGACCGCTGTATGGAGAGACAAATCTGTTCTATCAGAGCTCCGTTACAGAAAACGAAATGCCAAAGCGTTTGAAAAAAAAATCTACAGCTACACAGTGCTGCGTGACAAGCGTAACGGGAAGCCAGAGACTCAAATGGACGCTCACGGAGGGAGGGAGGGGGTACTGAGGACTCCAGCTATCCCACAGTCCACAGCAGTCTCCGAAAAGTATTTGCATTCTTGGCTGAGCTCCCAATGCCTGTAGGGTCAAACACATTGTCCAGCGTGGTTCAGGGAATAGCTCGTCAATTTACTCCCTCCCCCCTCCCCCCGTGAAAGAAAAGGGAAAGAAATCGTTTCTTGACTTCTTTCAATGTCACCCTATGTCTACTGAATGCTGCTGGTAGACGCAATGGTGCAGGAGTGAAGAGCAGTATCTGCTCCTCTTCCCTTCCTGGTGGCAGATGGTGCAGTAGGACTTGTAACCGTCCTTCTTATGAACCCGTGAGTGCTCCTGGCTGGCTTCAGGTGAGGCTGGCTGGGGGCGCCTGGGTGAAAATAGGAATGATTCCCAGTCATTCCCAGTAGATGGTACAGAACGGCTGGTAACCATCTTCATCATAGCAACTGGCGGCTGAGCTTCAATCAGCCCCCTCCTTTTCATGTGAAAAGAAAAGATTCTGTACTGCCTGGACTATCATAGCAGTGGGATGCTGGGCTCCTCTCCCCCACACTGCTTAATGTCCTGCCTGGACTATCATAGCACCGGGAGGCTGCCTCCCCCTCATTTTATGTCACTAAAAACTCTGTGTTTCTTATTCCTGCATTCTTTATTACTTCATGACACAAATGGGGGGGACACTGCCACGGTAGCCCAGGAAGGTTGGGGGAGGAGGGAAGCAACAGGTGGGGTTGTTGCAGGGGCACCCCCCGTGAATAGCATGTAGCTCATCATTTCTGCGGGATCTGACACAGAGCAGCTGTGCTCTCTGATACACTGCTTCTCTAGTACATTTGCCCCATATTCTAGGCAGGACTGACTCTATTTTTAGAAACCATAAAGGAGGAATTGACTCGGTGAGTCATTCCCAGTTTTGCTTTTGCGCCCCTGGCCGATCTCACCCAGGGGTACCCATGATAGCAGCAGACAGCACAGAAGGACAGATAACCATCATCTTATTGCCAAATTACACTGGCAGCAGACAGTACAGAACAACTGGTAACCATCTCTGCTATCATGCAAAAGCAAATGAATGCTGCTGTGTAGCCCTGGAGCATCGCCTCTGTCCGCGGCATCCAGTACACATACGGTGACTGCAAAAAAAAAAAGCTGAACGGGCTCCATGGTTGCCGCGCTATGGCGTCTGCCAGGGCAATCCAGGGAAAAAGGGCGCGAAATGATTGTTTGCTGTTGCTTTCCCGGAGAAAGGAATGACTGACGACATTTACCCAGAACCACCCGCGACAATGATTTTTGCCCCATCAGCCACTGGGCTCTCAACCCAGAATTCTAAGGGGCGGGGGAGACTGCGTGAACTATGAGATAGCTATGGAATAGCTACCCACAGTGCAACGCTCCGGAAATCGATGCTAGCCTCGGACCATGGACGCACACTGCCGAATTAATGTGCTTAGTGTGGCTGCGTGCACTCGACTTTATACAATCTGTTTTATAAAACCGGTTTATGTAAAATCAGAATAATCCCGTAGTGTAGACGTACCCTTAGATTCAACTGGACTGCTGTAGACATGCTTACGGATTGGTAAATGGGTGTAAGTAAGTTAAAGGATGAAAAGATAGAACGTGTATACCCTGTTAATTGTTTTTCTTCCTAACTTCCTTTCTTCTGCCCATGGCAATGGTACACCAATATAGACTACCTTAAATTTGCTGGACTCATTTAGAGGTGATGTATAAGTGGGGAGGGAAAGAGAAAAATTACACGTCGGTAAGTGGGTATAAGTGAGTTAGTGTAAGATAGTCCAGAGGAAGCCTAGTGTGACATACACCTTGTGAAGGCTGAAAAAGGTATAAGTTACACTGACTTAGACTCCTAGATTTATTTAGACTCACTTCTGATTTTGGTCTGTGGACTTCAAGTAACAGAAAATACATAAATGAGTTGGTTACAGTGTATATTTCTCTTTATAGAATGTATTACAATAAAAAGTGAGGATCCAGTCCACCGCAGAGTATCCACAACTTTCCAGACCAACATATGTGCCAGACATCTGCATTGCAGTAGACAGATCTATTCAGGAGAAATTTCAACCCAGTAAAGAATCAGAAACCAAATCAAACCAGCTCTTGAATTATGAAAAATAGTGTTGTCTGAGGGCATACTCTGCTTGAGGTCAGTAACAAAGTGTGTGCTTGTTATAATCCAACAAGGTGAGAATTCAGGAGCAAAGATTGGGGATGTCTTTCCCAAGAACATGTGCATTATTATGGCTGAACCTCCCCAATGCTGAGAGAAATTTTCAGAAGAGTTACACCATAGATATTGGCTAAAGAAGATTGAAACTGGAGAGGGAGCTCTCACCACACCAACCTATATGACAGAGCTACCACCCCAGGAATAAAGAGTGTTGTTCCAAGGTAAAGAGGGGAGATCTCCCACTGCTTTTAACAGCGTAGCTTTCCTTTACTTTGAACCTTGTCAACACAGAATTTGGCCCATCAGTCCTCTGACATGGGGTGAGGTGGGGGGAAACTAGATTGAAATAAAAAGAGATTGACAGGGTTGATTTCCTTCCTGATCATGATTGCCATCACCAACTAACAGAGATGAAAGTTATTTGTGGTGTTGCAATAATTCCCAATAGCTCTGGTTTAAATGATTGTGCTACATGGTAGACTGTCAGCAAACAAGTAAAGAACAAGACTGGAAATATGTTTTAGAGTGGCGTAGTGTACAAGTAGCTCATCAGAAATCTCTGCTCGTTATTTCTAGGTATTTGTTTTCATGTTCCATTGAATGATCATTTAAGAGAGTTGTCATGGTATAATTCCCCACTCTGAACCTTAGCGTCCAAAAGATGGGGTACCAGCATGAATTCCTCTAAGCTCAATTAACAGCTCAGTACTTGTAGCGCTGCCACCAACCAGGAATTCCAGTGCCTGGTACACTCTGGTCCCCCCAAAACCTTGCCCGGGGACCCCCAAGACCCAGTCCCTCTGGATCTTAACACAAGGAAAGTAAACCCTTTCCCTCACCATTGCCTCTCTCAGGCTTCCCCTCCCTGGGTTACTCTGGAAGATCACTGTGATTCAAACTCCTTGAATCTTAAAACAGAGAGGAAAATTCACCTTCCCCTCTCCTTCTCTCTCCCCCTCCCAGACTCTCCCTGAAAGAGAAAGTAATCCTAACACAGAGAGAAAATTAACCTTTCTCTCCCCCTTCCCTCCTTTCTCCCCACCAATTCCCTGGTGAATCCCAACCCAGTCCCCTGGGGTCTCACCAGAATAAAAAAACAATCAGGTTCTTAAACAAGAAAAGCTTTTACTTAAAGAAAGAAAAAAACAGTAAAAATTATCTTTGTAAATTTAAGATGGAATATGTTACAGGGTCTTTCAGCTATAGACACTTGGAATACCTTCCCAGTCTAAGTATACAAGTACAAATTAAAATCCTTTCAGCAAAATACAAATTTGAACTCCTTCCAGCCAAATACAAATTTGAACTCCTTCCAGCCAAATACACATTTGCAAATAAAGAAAACAAACATAAGCCTAACTCACCTTATCTACCTAGTACTTACTATTCTGGACATATAAGAGACTGTATCAGAGAGACTGGAGAGAAACCTGGTTGCACGTCTGGTCACTCTCAGAACCCAGAGAGAACAACCACCAAAAACTAACAGCACACACACAAAAACTTCCCTCCCTCAAGATTTGAAGATATCCTGTCCCCCGATTGGTCCTCTAGTCAGGTGACAGCCAGGCTCACTGAACTTGTTAACCCTTTACAGGCAAAAGAGACATCAAGTACTCCTGTTCTATTAACCCTTAACTATCTGTTTATGACAAGAGTGTACTTGTGTTGAGGCCTGTAGGGAGGAGCATATGAATATGCAGATAATAATAACATACATAATAGATTTTGCTATTTGACTATCAATATGCTAGATATTTTACTATACGTTGACATAGTGTAGGACCAGCTGATCACATTTCACTGAGTATTTCTATAAAAGCAGTTTTGTGATTTACTGAGGGTCAAAAGTACACACACACACTAGCATGTATTAAAGCTGTGGAAAACATTTTCCACATAACAGACAGCTGGCACAGTTTTGCCAGAAAAGCTGACACTTATGAATGAAAAATAAAGCAAACAGAAACCCATGTTACCTTGGAGGACAATGGGACAGCTTCAGGGCATGGAGTAAATTCTGCTTGTCTTGACATGGAGACACTCGCTGAATTTTGCCCAAGAGATGTTAGCAACATTCAGATTCCTAATGGGAAGAGTGGGGAGGGGGGAGTAGGGTCTTTTAGCACATATGAAAAAACACACATAGAAATGATGAAAAAATGTATTTAAGCAGCAAAAGCAGTATGTATAGTACCCCTGTAACAAAGTTTGAAGCAAGGACTTCTCTTGAAAATAAAAATAATGCACACAACACTCATTTGTTTTGGTAGGAAGGAGAATGCAAGGAAGATGGGGGGCAGGGGATTGAAGCCTGCGAGTGATAGCAACAACCACCAAATGAGGGATAGAGAAACAAAGAAGGAAAGAAAAAGCAGAGATAAAAGCTAGGGCAGATGCTGTTCAGTCATTGTAAAAGTTGGAGCACTAGCTAAGGTCAGTGCCCCACACAGCAGTGTCAATAACTTCAAGTATAATAGAAGTAACAGAACCTTCTTCATGTCTTCTGGCCTAACCAAAGCCAGTAGCAGAGGCATCTAATAAAGATCCAAGAGATCTTCTACATATAACTAAAAGTGTCTTCTCTACAGGGTCAGATCAAAGGTCCATCTAGCCCAGTATCCTGTCTTCCGACAGTGGCCAATGCCAGGTGCCCCAGAGGGAATGAACAGAACAGGTAATCATCAAGTGATCCATCCACTGTCATCCATTCCCATATGAGTTCATCACTGAAAGACTCAGAGAAATCACATAGTGAGCCCAATGGTTTTGGTAGCCTCTATTTAGAGCCAAATCATTGATGTCTTTTTCACACAAGTAGTCCCGTTTATTATGGATGAGTGAGTAAAAATGTATTTGTTATGCATGTAACCTTAGGCAATCACATTTCAAAATGCTGGTCTATGTGACTTGCTTAAAGCTACATAGTGAGTCAGTGGCAGTGTCAGGAACAGAAACTGTGGGTCTAATTCAGAGGTGCTATATAAAGGAGTGTAAGTTAGTCCCCTTTACATTAACTTGTGCTCCCTTAATCCAATTTACAGTAATGCTACTGGTGTGGAAGGGATTCTGAATTAGAGTAATTTATAAGCCAAATTGCCAGAAGAAGGGCCTTGCCACTACAGATGTCAGCTCCCTATGATATCCCTGACCGTAATGGCATCGCTGCCTGCCTGAAGTATCTACAAAAGAATGAGCAAGCCTCAGAAATCCACTCCAAACAAATTGCCAAAATCAACAATTTCAGCCTCACTCATAACTTTACATTTAACAACAAACACTTTGTCCAAACCATGGGAACAGCCAGGAGTACTAGAATATCTCACCAATAGACCAGCCTCTTCATGGGCCATGTCAAGAAACAATTTCTGGGAAAATGCACCATGAGAGCAGTGATATACCTGACATCCATTGATATTTTCATCCTCTGGACAGATGACCTAAACTCCCTTCTGGATTTCCATCGCAACTTCAACCACCACCACCCATCCCATCAAACTTTCTAAAATACTCCAGCAGCAGCAGCAACTTCCAGGACACTGTGATCAGCTTCAGCAATGGAACCCGATAGACAACTATATATGAGAAATCCATAGATCATCACACTTACCTCTTCAAATCCAGTAGCCACCGAAGACACCCCAAGCAGAGCTGGTGCTAGTCCACTGGAGGCCCTAAGCAGGAATATTTGAGGGGGCACCTCAATGTTAAAACAGGCAAGTTCTTATAACAAAAAGTGAATAGGGGCCCCCTGTGAGCTGCCTGGGGCCCTAAGCAATTGCTTAGTGTGCTTATGCCTAGCACTGGCTCTGACCCCAAGAAATCTGTAATAAACAGCTAGGCACACAGATACCACAGAACATGCTCCAAAAAGAAAATGTGGGATACACACTTGAAACCATCTTTACTAAAAAAGAGCACTCCACCAGAGTAAGAGTACATCAAATCATGGAACAGGCCACCCAAATACTCCTAACAGAACCTGATCAATATGGGACAGGGGGAAGTCACTAACTGCACATCCTGCTTGTCTCCCCACTACACTAAAATATGGGGATATCCTCAAACAATTACAACCCATATTTCATGAGGACCACATCCTGAAATAAATCTTTCCCAACTCTCTCTTCTGGCATTCATCAGAAGCAAGTTCCCCACACAACAGCACCCACCAACTCACAGCAGTGTCAGACTCTGCCAGAAACACGGGTGGAAAACCAGAAGACATATTTCCACTGCTACGATTACCAGTACCCCTACAACACATCTGTCAAGATCAATGTATCCTACATATGTCTATCATAACATGTGTTCCTTATCCAGTGCATCAAATGTCCCAGATGGGTGAAACCAGACCAATCACTAAGCTCTCAAAATAACTCTCTCTCTCACATGCACACACACAAAAGATAAAAGACAAAAAGACCTATCATCTGTGGATGAACACTTTTCACAAAGCAATCATTCCATACTGACCTTGCAGTCCTTGTCCTCAAAGGAAATCTGCAAAATACCTTCAAAAGGTGAGCCTGGAAACTTAAATTCAGAACTCTGCTGGCCACCAAAAACCATCGACTGAAGAGAGACACTGCTTCTATGGCCCATTACAACACCTTGTATTATGTCCTGCTGTCTACTAACCTCCATTTTCCTACGACTGCAGATGAGTTCATTGACCACTTCATTTTAAGGGCGCTCCTACAATGTGTGACCCCCCTTATGCTTAACAAGATGTCCTACCTTGTATTTAGCTTGCATATTCTAGTTACCTTCTTCAGACCTGAGGAAGAACTCTCTGAAAGCTTGGCCCTTGCACCACCAGAAGCTGATCCAATAAAAGATATTACCTTACCCACCTAGTGTAAAAAGGTGTAAATTAAAGTAAGATGGGGACTGCTTTAATTTACAACTTCTTGTACTCTACAGATTATAAATTACACCAGCTAATATTCTTTTACAACTAAGTATAAATAAATTAAAGAAGTCTATGTAAGAGTCTTTAAGATATACATTATGCATTTCCTCTGAATTTGGATCAAGAGTCCTGACTGCTAGTCCCTGATCTAATCACTATAGTTTGCTTGTGTATGGTCTTCTGCTTTTTACTTCATATATAGACTGACTTTTTCAAGGCCATTGGATGACTATACACTAACACTACTCCACTGTGTTAAAGGACAACAAATATCCTTAGAGGTAAAGTGGCGCTTGCCTATCAAAATGCAAAATATTGAGTGGGGAAAGAAGTAAAGCATAACTTGATATATTACAGATTATGAGACATTCAAATTCTAGTATATCTTTCTCATGTTCTGGTACCCAGAACTGAATGGCACAGCGGGATTCCATCCTCATGACAAAGACTAAAATAAGGATGGAAAATAATGCAAAGTCAGCTCCTATTTATTAAAATCTATTGTAATCTTGTGTTCGTCTGTTGCTGCACAGATGTAAAGATATTTTAATCCCAGAGAATGGCTGATAGAAGCACTGATCTAATAATTGCCAGACCTCCACGTCAGGTAGAGATTCTTGGACCCATAGCATTTGTCATTCATGAATATTCACACATACTACCAAAATAACTGTGTTCAGTCTGCTGTATCATGTGCAGGAAATGAATATACCATACCTTAAAGAGACAATATTAGCATTTTGCTGCACTTTTGAGAAATATTAAGGATAGCTACAAAATTCCTGTGGTGAAATCCTTCAGGAAAGACATGGAAAAATGATAACATCATCATGGAACACATACTTTGGGAATAAAGAAAATACCGGAATTCACCTTAACTCTTTCACACAAAAAGGTGGTATTTCTCAAGGTGATTGGTTAATGCACAATTCCTCTGTGTATATGTAAAGGTACACATGCTGCTCATGAGATTAAATGTTAAGATTTTAAGGCCCCAATTCAGGAAAGCACTTAAATATATGATTAAGTGCTTTCCCAAATAGGAATGGAGTGTAGAATATGCTTAGAGTATGAGAATTCCCAGGTTTATATCCAGCACAAGCTCTCCTGGAAGATGTGAAAGTTATTCGTGGTGGATTCTCTGATCAATTGAATTCTTTAAATTAAGAATGGATCTCTTTTTAAAAGATATGCTGTACTTCATCTATGAGTTATTAGGGGATTTAAGAATTACTGGTTAAGATGCTATGGTTTGTATTAAGCAGGAAGAAAGACTAGATGCTCATAATGGCCACTTCTGGCCACAAAATCTATGACTTCATGGACCATACGTCCCATATTGCTTGCCAGTAGCTGTTCCAGGTACATGTATCCAATTACTCATGTAACTTCCCAGTAGCAGCTGTTTTTGCACAAAGTTGCTGCTGTGTGCTGAAGTTTGAGGGCAAGGATCAGACACACTGAGGTCTCTTCACAGACACCCTATTCTGGTTTCATTCTACATACCTTTCTTCCCTTCTTCCCATTGCAGCAAAATCTGCATCCAGCTTTGACTGGCCAGTGACTTTGTCCTATCCTATCAGACACAGATCTGACCATAGTGGCCCATGTATTTTCATAGATTCCAAAGCCAAAGGGGAGCATTGTGGTCATCTACTCTGATGTTCTGTAGAACACAGGCCATAGAATGTCCAGAGAAGAATTCCTAGAGCATATCTTTTAGAGAAACAGCCAATCTTGATTTTAAAATTGTCCATGATGGGAGAATCCATCTTGGTAAATTGTTATTCACACTGTTCAGACTAGAAAAAAAGTATAAATTCTTAATTTGTCTATTTTCCACTTTCGGCCATTGGATCATGTTATACTTTTTTCTGCTAGATTGAAAAATATATACTTAGAGAGTGTAATCAAGTCACCTCTTAACCTTCTCTTTGTTTAACTAAATAGATTGAGCTCTTTAATTCCAACACAATAAGTCATGTTTTCTAATCCTTTAATCATTCTTGTGGCTCTTCTCTAAACCCTCTACACTTGTGACCTTCAGGGTTGATTCTTGGAACGCATTCCATATAGGAATACACACCCAGAGAATGCTCCAACTAGTACAAGCTTCAGCTATTCATCTGCTCAGCATCAGTGGTTGTCATGAACACATCATCTTAGTACACTGAACACAGAGTCCAATTCATGATTTTCAAGGTCCTCCATAGGATTGGCCCTGGCTATCTGTGATAAACCCCTACCACAATGGCATTCCTCAACATCTATGTTCTGGGCCGTCCCTAGTCATTCTGGGGCCCTACGAAGCCCTACTCCACCACGGTGGGGGAGGGGCCCAGGCATCCACAGGGGTATGAGGCTGGCTTGAGGAGGGGGGAACCACTCCCCAGCACTCACCGGTGATGCGGTTGGGTCCGGATCACTGCACTTCCTGCTGCCGGTGAGTGGAGGCCTGATCCTGCTGCAGTCCTCAAGGGAATGGAGGTGGGGTGGGGACAGGAAAGGGTGGAGTGGAGTAGGGGTGGGGAGCTTTGGGGAAGGGATGGTGTGGGGGTGGGGTGAGGACAGAGGAGGGGCAGGGGCTTTGGGGAAGGGGCAAAGCAGGGTCTGGAGCAGGACACAGCTATGCAGGGCACCAAGGAAATGTGATGCCTCAAAATCCCTGGTGCCTCATGCAGCTGCATACTTTGCGTATGGGTAGGGACGGCCCTGTCTATGTTCCATAAAACAAAGTGTGCACAAAAAAGGAACTCATGGGTGTGGGAGACAGTACTTTCACAGGAGGTGGGGCTAGACTAGAACTCAGCCCTTCAAGAGATAAGTGATCACAGGGCTTACCTAATTCAGAACTAAGTGCAAAATTGTCTTCACCTTAGCTGTCCCTCAATACTTTCTTCACACATGTATACATGCAAACATTCTCAAATACAGAGAGCATACACACAAACACCCACTCAGACACCAACAAATCCCCAACAAAATCAAGCTATTTCTCCTACAGGCTGGAAAGAAAGAAGAAAAATATTATTATATCTATTTTTTAACACTTGGGTGGGATTCACACTGATGGAGTCATATAGGTAGGTAGCTTAGACAGCTGTGCCTGAGATCATACTTAGTAGCATAGTAGGTGGCCAAGAATGACATCAAGATGCAGATATTTCCACAGGGTACAGATAGACAGGTCCTCACTTGCAGTCTCTCCATGTGTATATGGTGCCCAAATCTTCTTTATTTTACCTCAGCCCCCTGCAGGCCAATACAGAACTAGAATTGTGTCCCATTTCCATTCTATGTGGGAATACCCAGGGCCAGTGCATCCATTTAGATGACCTAGGCGGTCGCCTATGGCGCTGGGATTTGAGGGGCGCCATTTTCTTCGGCAGCGACCGTGGTGGCTGGATCTTCGGCCGCCCCTGTTGCCACCGGCATTTAGGCGGAGGGAGCTGGGGCAGGGAAGCGCGAGGAGGGCCACCTGCAGCAAGGGGGGGTCACGCAGGGGAACTCCCCACCCCAGCTCACCCCTGATTGGCGCCGCAAGCCTGGGAGGCGGGAGAAGTGAAGCAGCGATGACATGCTCGGGGTGCTCGTGCTTGGAGCAGGGGTGAGTTGGGGGGGTGCCTCAGGGCAGGGGGTGGGGAGCTGCCACGGGGAGGGGTGCCTCAGGGCAGAGGCACGGGGGGGGCAAGGTGGAAGTTTCGCCTAGGGTGCAAAACATCCTTGCATCGGCGCTGGGAATATCATGCATAGAGGAGTGGTAACTTCATAAAGTTTAAACATGGAATTTCCTTTGGATTCATAGAATCATAGAATATCAGGGTTGGATGGGACCTCAGGAGGTCATCTAGTCCAACTCCCTGCTCAAAACAGAACCAATTCCCAACTAAATCATCCCAGCCAGGGATTTGTCAAGTCTGACATTAAAAACCTCTAAGGAAGGAGATTTCACCACCTCCCTAGGTAACCTATTCCAGTGCTTCAACACCCTCCTAGTGAAAAAGTTTTTTCCTAATATCCAACCTAAACCTCCCCCACTGCAACTTGAGACTATTACTCCTTGTTCTGTCACCCTCATCCTCTTGTTCTTCTTTTGTGGGTTGTGAGTAGGTTTTCCCATGGAAGAAGCCAGGTCTCTCTCTCTCTCTCTCTCTCTCTCTCTCACACACACACACACACACACACACACACACACACACACACACTCCTGCTGAACCCCAACAGCAGGAACGGTGCTCCCATTGGTTTACCTGAACTGACTGTCTCACCACATGAAGTTACATTTTCCTGTGTAGTTGTCTGCAAGTGCTTCGGTCTATGTCATACATGTATGTTCTGACAATATGCACACAGAAATACTATGATCCAAATTCTGCCCTTGGTTAAGCCCACGAAAGCTCATGAAAATAAATCTGGGTGTTTAGGTGTAACTCAAGGGGTAGCATTTAACCCTGAATTGTTGTGCTCTCATTCACAAGCTAATATTGTAATGGTCTATTGATAAAATCATCGGATGTTCCAAAAACATGCCAATACTTATTGTAGCATGTTGTGATAGTACTGTGCTTTCAGCGAAGAGGTGAGGGGCGGAGGTGTTTTAAGATGACATTTTCTTTACCATTCTGCCCAAATTGTGGATAATGTTTTAATGAATGGTATTTTTTAAAAGAAATTTATTATTTGATAAAATTATTACTCAAACTGAATTCCATCAAATTGTCACAGCTGTTATGTGCTTAAAAAGCTTCTGCTCCTCTATTATTAAGTGATAAAGGATTATAATTTGATAAAAATGAACACTAAAATGACTGATTTTTAAAAAGTAAGTTGCAATAAAATTCAGCATAAAAACTGAAGGCAAAATGTAAAAAAGGATTTTCTTTATTATTTTAAATCTACACATTTTTAAATATTTCAATGAATAAATGTGTGGTGTACATCACTTCCCTACATATTCAGCACGCTCTTATTCACATCTATGATGATTCCTTACTCCATGCTTATATATGCCACATATATCTTTATTATAATACAGCATTTACACTATAAACCTAAATGAGAGTAAGTTGGAGGTTATGCTGTTGGGAATGAGGACTTAGGGCTTTGCAAACCTAACAGAAATCACGATTGCTGCCCTCCCCCGCTGCCCCAATCAAGATCACATACTCAGTGATTTTCTGAGTGCCAAACAGCTTTGGAGTCACACACAGCTCAACTCCATGCCTGAAGGCCATTTTGCACCAGGGGCCAGAAACATCTCTTTCCATCTCTGACTAGCACATACATTGCACCTAGTATTTTAGGACACAGACACGGCCACAGTGACCACACTTTTTTTTTTTTAACTTACAATAAAGGCAGCAATTAAGGTGAGAAAAACATGGCAGAGACTTTAAATAATTTCTTGGTCAGTCATCATCAGGAGGTACCTGGGGGACTCCTAGTCCAGACATACAATTTTCAGTCAGTTTTGTTGAAGCAAAGTGTTTTGTTTGACTGGAAACCATTTTTTCCCAATTTTTGATTAGCTGAACATTTTGAAAAAATTAATTTTCAGTTTGACCTGAAACAAGTTCTCTGCCAATTTTTCAGATTTTCCAGCAAACCAAAAAAATTCATTATTTGCACAGCTCTGCAGCTTTATTTATGAATGGATGAGGTGAGCTGCTAAGAAAAATATGCAGTCTCACATTAGAATCAGCTACTATATACCACAGGACCTGAGGACGTCACCTATTGTTATTAAAAAAAGGGTGCTAGGGATGATCCTGCGTATTAGAGACCAGCGTCCCTTTCCTGAGTACCAAATACATTAATAGAAACAATAACCAACCCAGAGCTATAAAATGTTTAGATAAACACGATAATCAAGCATGGCTTTTTTTTTAAGAACAAGAAGTCTGATCCAGTATTGCAAATCCTTTGTTTCAGGCTATAATTGGACTGAACTAAAGGCATAGAAAACCACTGAATCTTCAGACACTTCAAGGACGCAACAAATAGCTCAAGTTAGTACACTGGAGTTATTCCATTAGAGCTAGCCCAGCTCGACTGACAGTGACCACACTGCAAAACAGCAATGGCATTATGCAGTGCCATTTGACTAGATGCACAGTTTGACTGCATTAGCAGCTGAAACTCAAGCTGCTGCACCCCCACTATGTTATTATCCCCAACATCAGCAGCACTTGCATTTCAACCCACTTCCCCTGATGGCACAACTAGCTTGGACTTAAAGCACCACTTCACTTGAGCTGGAGATTTTTATGTGTGGCTGGGAGCTAGGTTAGAGAGAAAACCGGAGTTATAACTCCAGCTAACAATGCAGTGAAGACAAGCTCTAAGTGCACTTTGCCTGCATCTGACCATGAAAGCGTCAGAGGACACATATAATGTAATGTATTGTAAAGGACTAGAGCCACGTGTAAACTGCATAATGCAGCAGGCCACTGCCAGTCTGCAGAACAGAACAGGCAAATGCTAGCATGTCTTTCTAGTGCTTTATGCACTGCACTGGCTTCCATTCAGTACCAGCGTCACGGGTTTTGTCCTATTCTTTGTCCTATTCTTGTGTGCTGTCCATTCTTGTGTGCTATCGTAGACTCAGTCTCCATACCATACCAACAGTATGAACATTTAAAGGAACAAAGCACTTATCGGTGTTTACTATGAAGCTCTGTGGCACTGGGTACAAGACGTTTCTGTTGACGAGCATCCAACTGTGGAATTCTCAACTGCAGAAGATGAGGCCTGATTCATCAACATGCCAATCCAAGAATATCTATGCAAAGGCCTTCCCTGAACTGACCAGCAAGTTAATTCTACCTCCGCATCCCGGCTGAAGAAAACTGCTGTCAGAAGAGGAACAAAGACAATGGTTAATTAATGATGCTTGCAGCTTTGTTCTTAAAAACCAGATATGTTCCATGCTACTGGAGTTGCTGAAATGAAATGTCTCATTTAAAACAAGACAACGATTGCAACCTTTTGACCGCATTGGGCCTGATTCATCAACGTGCCATTCCAGTTTTATGCAGGTGTGGTTCAGTTTAAATCAATGAAATTATATTGACATAAAACTGGAATAACACAGCAATGAATCTAGCTCCTATTTTTGAGGAGAGGTGAATATCTGCTAAAGAGGATGTTACCAATTGCCTGGACTGAAACCTATATCGGGACATGGAAGAGACGAAAGGTGTCTCCAAGAGCAGTGGCTCTAAACCTCTCCAGACTACAGTACTCCTTTCAGGAGTATGATTTGTCTCGTGTACCCCCAGATTTCACCTCACTGAAAAAAGATTTGCTTAGAAAATCAGACATAAAAATACAAACGTGTCACAGCGCACTATTACTGAAAAATGGCTTACTTTCTCATTTTTACCATGTAATTATAAAATAAATCAATTGGAATATAAATATTGTACTTACACTTCAATGTATATAGAGCAGTATAAACAAGT
The DNA here is from genome assembly GCF_025201925.1 of Gopherus flavomarginatus. Taxonomy (NCBI): domain Eukaryota; kingdom Metazoa; phylum Chordata; order Testudines; family Testudinidae; genus Gopherus; species Gopherus flavomarginatus. The sequence goes on along the minus strand of NC_066617.1, from coordinate 51,195,449 downwards.
CATTGTCTGTATGAAATTTTAGGTTGTACTGAGTTCGCTAGTGCTTTTTATGTAGCCTGTTGTAAAATTAGGCAAATGTTTACATAAGTTGCTGCACCCCCTGGAAGACCTCTAAATACCCATTGTCCTAGAGCATCACTGTTAACCATTTCCATTTTTAATTTCAGAACTTCCCCAAGAGAGTGTGATTAAAAAGCTTGAAAGCGGGACTGTTTTTTGTGGGGTTTTTTTGGGGGGTGAGGGGGTAAAGGGAATAATTCTGATTATGATTTGAAAAAGCAGTGAAGAGATTATTGTGATGGCAATGGAGTGTTTCATAACATATAACACATCAGGGATGGTTATTAATATTTGGGTGTAGCTATATAATGCCATCAGTGGTTGATCCCAAGAATACTAGACAGAATGGGCTTCAATCTCCTCTTTCTTTTGTCTCTGTATTTCCTAACCCTTGATACTATATTTATTCCCTCTTCATCTCGGTAATGACTGAACCTGAAGGGTTATGGTTTCTACTGGACTCCTTTAGACTGATCTAGTATTCCTCGATGTTGTCATTTCTTTTCAATATTGGTAAATTGATTTTGAGGGAAGATTTGGATTATTTTTTAATAAATGTATTCACCAGGTTAGATTTGTAGAGGTCATCAAGTTCTTTTATATATATATTTATAGTCATCCATTGTATGGAGGATCTGTGAATCCTAATCACAGCCAGGAAGGTTAAAGGCCATTGTTTCTTTTTGACTAAAGCAGAACCTTACATGTAAGGATTTTTTTTTTATTTTTTAGCATATTAATATGAACACCAGGCTGGGTTCTATTGCAGTGTGTATTTATGACATCTTTATATCAAGGATCTCTAAACTCCTCCAGTAATATACTCTGTCACAGTTTCACGTAAAACCGTCTACTAGAAGGGATTGACATTAGTTATGGGAGAGAGTAGCAGCAGCTCTTTAGACGTATAACTACTGTGGCATTTTGATGTAATTCAGTTTAAATTTCAAACATTTCTATTTAACATAATCAAGTGGTATGAAATCTTTTTTTTAAAATGGCAAGTATACAGTACTAGCTCAATTGGCACTTAGCAACGGTCTTTCTACAATATGCACAATAGCTTCCAGCAGGGAGTTTTTTAAGGACCATCCTTTGAGAGCACAAACTCACACATGTACAATCAGTAGACATCAAGGTTTTATCTCCAGCTCCCCTTGAGATGTTATTTAGCTAATGCACAAATGTTACAGCTAAGCTGTTAGCCTGAAAAATAGAACTAGCAGTTGTATGCAGGTACACATTTTTTTTCATGCCAGGATAATATCTTCATATCATAATTCAACATGAAATAAGACCTAGAAAGGTTTAGTACTCAATTTTTACTGAATAGGTGGATATCTCATTTTAAAAAACTGCTAAAGTCAAGTGCTCCTTCTTGAATGCTGTTTTATATAGTAGTGAAGCATTGTTGAGTGGATACACACCTACAGTCATTGCAGGATAATCTGTGCTATAAGAATTGCTGGAAGGATAGAGCTCTGTCACAAGCTGCCATCACCAGCAAATGCTGCTATGAGCATAACGATTTTACATTCCATGAGAAGAAAAGATCTGGGCCTGCAGCGAGCTTTTCTCTCGAGATTCAAATCCTGGCAAACAAGTCCCTTGGCTCAGCTGCAAACCTCCCATATTTATTGGTGGTCTTCCAAAAATTGTGCTGAACCGTATAAGAAGTTCATATTTCATTAAGCCCAGGAGCCGTGGGAGCTCCTAGCATGATGCTAAAACCATGGCGTAATGTTCTGAACCAGATCATTGCATTATAATCCCTATCTCTTTTAAATCCAAGTAGGTGGGGACCTCAACACTGGAATCTGATGTTACTAAACACATTGCAGTAGAGCTAAGGGGCCATTGCAAGTGGAAAGGGATGATGACATTGACATCATTCAATTGCCTTTGGGCTGAAGGCACTAACTGAGTATCTTCCTGCATTTTGTTAGTATGGAAAGTTGCAGTGATAACGTGGATACCATTATGGAGTGACTGCAAGAGCCCAACAGGCTACTGCTACCTGATGATAAATGCAATTTGGTGAAAAAACTAAAAAGAAGTGAGGCCCATTAGTAAGAAACCTCACAGATGGATTCTTTAAATCATAAAGCTCCTTTACCCACCCTGTACCCTTGTCAAAGCTTTTCTCTGTAAGTCACTATGGAGTAAAATAAAATAGACTAAAGAAGGCTATCACATGAGTAACAGACACAAGGTGCACATGAGAGCAAATTTTTCTTCTGCATTTGGGACACTGAAGTAACAAGTTAAGGGGCTTTTCAGAAATAAGTTCTTATATATGACCTAATTATGCTTCTCTTGAAGTCAATGAGGGTATTGCAACTGACTTTGTAGAAGCAGGTTCACATCCCGAATTCCAGCCTATCAAAATCTCTTCATGCTCTGAATCTGTAGGTAAGGTTAGTCCACTGTGTTTGGCAGGTGTGTTGGAGTGATTTACCTGGTGCATGGGACAGAAGATCACTTGAGTTTTTGGTCTCCTGCCATGGCATATTAACTAACAGGTCAATGGCTGATGAGGGTCTGAATCTTTTTCAGATTGGGCCATTTCTATTGTGCAAGCATGATTAGAGGTAACTGACTTCAGATCCAAGGTTCCAAGCTGATGTCTCATTGAAAGAGCTCTTTCCTTGCCCCATAGAAATGTAATCCACCTAGACAAGGCAAAAAGCAAAGCTGACACACTGCGGTGCAAAAGAAGAACTTCGGTTTCTTAATCCTACTAATTCACATTTCTTGTAATCACTCCAGTCATCTGTACTTAAAAGGTAGGATAAACCTGGTAAAGTATGTTTGAGAATTCACTTGTCTCGAGGTCTAATATTTGATTTTCACCATAAGCCCTGGGGCATTTAAAACATTTTTTGTTTGTTTCAAAATACCAAGGACAATAGCCTACAAGAACAAGTGACAGGTAGCAAATTGTATTTTTTAACAGAATCATTTTAATAACCGGTTTTAAAAAAGGCTAAAACCAGCTCTGAACTAATTCTTGGCCACTCCAGGACTAGAAAAGGCCTAACTAATTTTGAACCATTAAACAAGTCATTTGGGCAGACAAAGCTGCCTGCCAAGTTTGAGGTGGAAGGGATCCAAAGCGGCTGAGACATTAAATGTGAAGTCTCAGTTCTTGCAGCTGAAATGCCAAACTACAACATCAGGACTCTGATGCTATAATTTTTAAGAGGGCTAAGTGGTGTAATGCTGAACATAATTATTTCACTTATGAGCATCACTCATAAGAAGTAGAGCTTTAAGTAAGTTATGAAGGCCATTTCTTCAGAAATGTATGTCAATCATACCATCAAACAGGGCTGTGCTTTGAAGTTCTAGATCCCACCATTTTTGGGATGCCTGCCCAGTGCAATATCGACACATGCTATATCTCTGCTAGTTATGGACTTAGGAGGCGCTTAGTATTTATCTATTTATTTATGTTCATTAAATCTATTGGGGCAACAAAAACTAAATAAAACTGATCCTCCCATCATATGATCTCCTTTTTTTTCTTCTTGCATTTTTTGTTACATACAGTACAGTACCTGGCCCATTATCAAGGGCTCAAAAAAACCATCTCCCTGATGTTGATGTACTAGCAGCTTAAACAGCAGTTTCTCTGCCAATTTAAACTTTTACTTTTTAATAAAAAATTTAAAGCAGGAAAGTAAAACATTCCTGGCTCTTGTTTTTTAGAAGAAAGTAAAAGTTTGAATTGGCACAGCAATTGCTACAGCTCTTCTTTAAAATCCAATTGAACCAAAACTAGAAATTCTGTTTAAATCTTTGTAGTTGCCCAAGAACATAAAACACAACAAAAAGCAAACTAATATGTTTTACAACTGGGATTTGGAGGGACTAAGCTCCTCTTTTTTTATTTATGTACTTATTTTTATTTTAAACAAAATCACTAGGACCTAACTCATAAGAAAAATTCCCTCTTTGAGTTCAACCGCTAATCTCTATCAAAATATACTGTAACATAAAGCATATACAGAATATATTATTCCTATACCTGTGCCATCACAGGAAGATTATTTCCAGCCTCTGAAAAAATATACATTTTTTGGGGGCTTTAAGTATATTTTATATAGAGAAACTCGGGAAACTTTCCCAGATGTAATAAAACTGCAGGTTCTAGCCTAGATTTCAGCTATTTGCAGAAGATTGGCTAATGCCCCCATGAAGACATATGATGAGTTATCTGCCTTGACTTTTTTCCCTTTTTCTTTTTCTAGTGATGGGGCTTATGGCAAATTGTTAAAGAGCCTCAGACTACGGTGGAGGAATGTTGTCAACATTTTGTAACTCTTTCTACTGCTCTTCTGAATTTTATACAACTGTTTTCTCGCGAGGCCCACCATCGACAATAACATTATTTGTATATGGAACAGATGCATGATTGCTATAGCATATGTCAGCCATGTGTTGTCTGCACTTCCATAAGAAGACTTGGGCTAGTTGTGAAAACACTGGAACTAGCATCAGGAGATGTGAATTCTATTCCTCGCCCTACCATTGACCCACCAAGGTCCTTAATCAGCTTGTAATTACTTGGAGGATAAAGGGTTATGAGTCCTAGCCAGCATGGATTTGTCAAGAACAACCCACCCACATTTCCTTTTTTGAGAGGGTTACTGGCCTAGTGAATAGAGTGGAAGCAATAGACGTGACATATTTTGATTTTAGTAAGGCTTTTGAGACAGCTCCACATGACAATCTCATATGCAAACTAGGGCAATGCAGTCTAGATGAAATTACTATGAGGCAGGTGCACAAAGGGTTGAAAGTTGGTACTCAAAGAATAGTTATCTTATCAGTTATCAAAGAGTAGGTTCACTGTCAGACTGAGGGGAGGGCATATCTAGTGGAGTCCAGAAGAGTCCTGGGTCTGGTACTATTCAATATTTTCATTAATGATTTGGATAATGGTTTGGAGAGTGTACTTATAAAATTTGCAGATGACACCAAGCTTGGAAGGGTTGCTAGCACTTTGACTTGGAATTCAAAACAACCCTGGTGAACTGGAGAACTGGTCTGAATTCAGCAAGATGAAATTCAATAAAGAAAAGTGGAAAGTACTACACTTAGGAAGGACAAATGAAATACATAATACAAAATGAGGAATAACTGGCTAGGCAGTAGTACTGCTGAAAAGGATCTGGGGACTATAGTGGATCACAAACTGAATACAAGTCAACAATATGATGCAGTTGCGAAAAAGGCTAATATCATCCTGGGACGTATTAACTCAAGTGTCATATGCAAGACATGAGAGGTAGTTGTTGTGCTGTAAACAGTACTGGTGTGACCTCAGCTGGAGTATAGTGTTCAGTTCTGAGTGCCACATTTTTGGAAAGATGTGGAAAACTGGAGAGAATCCAAAACAGAGAAACAAAAATGATAAAAGCTTTACAAAAAACAGAATGAGGAAAAGTTAAAAACAATGATCATGTTCAGTTTGTAGAAAAGATAACTGAGAGGGACCTGAAAAATGCCTTCAAATATGCTATGGCTGTTATAAAGAGGACTGTGCTCAATTGTTCTCCATTTCCACTGAAGGTAAACAAGAAGAAATGGACTTAATCTGCAGCAAGGGAGATTTAGGTTAGATATTAGGAAAAACTTCCTATCTACAAGAGTATTTAATAACTGGAATAGGATTACAAGGGAGGTTGTGAAATCTCCATCATGGGAGACTTTTAAGAAGGGAGGTTAGACAAACGTCTGTCAGGGATGGTCTAGGTTTACTTTGTCCTGCCTCAGCACAGGAGGTCGACATTCTATGATTCTATGTCCCTATCTTTAAGCATGTCAGTTGTCCCATTTAAGTCAGTGGCTCAGCTCCACAAAGGTGTTCAGGCACCTTACTCCCATTGAAATCAATACCTTTGCAGATATGGCCCAAGGTGTCTACTTATATGTTTAAATTTAGGTATGTGCTTAAGTACCTTGCTGAATCAGGGCCTGTCACATTAGTTACTGGACTGATTTTCAAATGTACTGAGCATCTGCAGCGCCTATTGTCTAAGTGGGATTTATAAGTGCTCAGCATTTCAGAAAATCAGGCAGTATTAACCTCTCTGTTCCTCACATTCCCCATCTGTGAAATAGTGAGAGTAACATTACAACCTCACAGAGATGCTGATGAGCAACAGTTCACAAACTTCTGTGAAGTGCTTTGAGATCCTCCGAAGGAAGATGGTGTAAATGAAAAATATTAAATTGACTTTTTACTTCTGCAGGATCACTAAAGTGGGTAATTGATCACTAATATTTCTATTAGCAAAGAATTAATCATGTTGTCTGTGATTCCATATATCTTTGTGAGTTCCCTAGGAAAGACATGTTACTCCCAGAGGTTACTACATACCTGCAATGGTATGAACATCACTATAGACAATAACATGTGCTTCCCTCTGAGCTGAGCCCTATAGGAGCTGTGACTTCAGATTAACAACTATAAACTGCCCTGATTATCAGACAGTTTAAGTACAATTGGTTGGTACTGGTTACCATTTCCTGCACTTAGAGCTATGCAGATTGCTGAGGACGTGGGGAACCTCTAGCACCCAGAGGAGGGTGAAGGGAAGTCTTGGTCCTGTGCAAGACACATTGCATAAAATCCTGGTTCTATTGAAGTTAATGGGAGTTTTGCTATTGGTTTCAGTGGGGTTAGGATTTCACCCATTTTCTGCAGAAGTGCTGGACAGGCCTCTTCCAATAGGTGCTTGTAGGAGAAGTAAAATGTGCTCTTTCCACTGCTGCCCCCCCCCATATACACACTTTAATTATGAGTTAATGAGTCCTCCAAGTCTGCTCAGACCTGTCCCCTTGGGGGGTATACAGTGCTGCTTTAGAGGGAGTTCTCTTTTCCTTTCACTGAGAGGAAATAAGGATGTTGCATTCTGATAATTTAATTTCAATTTTGATTTTTTTGTTTTACATTTGTTGACTATAAACTAACCTAAATTTCTAAGTAAAAAGTCATTTTGATCCCCCAAAATTCAACTTTTTTGTTTTGAAAATGTCAAAACAGAATGTATTGACAATTCTGAAGAGACTTTTCTTTTTTTAAATGAGAGATTCATCAAAACTGACCCTTTCTCTGAATGGTTTGGGGCATTTTCTGACAAAAATGTTTCGTTGGCAAATTCCTGACCAGTTCAAGTTGTTACTACTTCCAGTTCAGATGTACTGGGGGAAAGATTCCCCCTTTGCTCATTCCAACTCAGTACACCCACCTGAGGATGTCCCTCCTTAAGGGAAGGAAGTACCATCCTTAAAGAATTTCAAAATGTGATTGATTGTCCCAGGCCAGAGATACAATGCCACCTGTGTCACACAGATATAGCTCCTTGTTCAGGAGCTATTTCTATGTTACTGAAGAAATCGCCCCTGAGGAACTTACCTAAGCTCGTGAAGGCTGGAGTTCTCTTCTGCTTTGCCCCATGTATAGTCATTTAGACAGGCACAAAGAAGGTCTAAAATATTGCCAGATTAGAATGATAGCAATTGACATCTTCTTTGCACTCTCTTCGCACAGGTGTAAAAGCCTGCACAAGGGGCAAGGCACTGGAGAATCAGGCTGCTAATTTAATCTTGGATCCTTAGGAGGCTGCGCCTTTGGCACTGAGGAGAACTGTTCTACAGAAGTGTTCTGTGGTTTTTAAATGTAAATATGGCCTGAATTCTTTGTTCTTAGATATATGACCTCGCATTTCAGAATCAAGTTCACCAGTGAGCCATTACTACCCAGGAATTTGTTACTACCGTGGCATCCACAAAGAGAGGGGGGAGGAGTTAACCATGATTACTTGATTCTTTTCATCTTGTGAGGCAGGATATCCACCCAACCCCCACCCCACAGACATATATTTGAATTTCACAGAGAAATGTTTCCCTACTTAAATCCCATCCATACGTCTCTCTCTCCAGATGGCTGAATAATGCGTATTGCTGATCATTCAAATTAACATGCACTATGAACTCATTACAAAAATCCAAAACAAACATTACCAGAATTGGTTGGCGTGTTTGTCTAAGTATTTTTGTCAGCTGAACCCAAGTAATTTAAATTCCATATTTATGCCATAAGTGAATAACGGTTGGCTATTAATAAAGACCTTTTTTACTTTCCACAGAAAATAAGAAAATATAAACATTCCTGTGCCAGAGCAAGCAAGTTCATTGTTGGGTGATTTCCTAACTAGAATCAGGGCTACAACCTGCAAAGGTCTGAGGGCTCCCCAAAGCGCCGCCTTCTTAACTCTCTGTATATATCTAGCTCCACTCTAAACACTATTGTTAAAAAACCCAGGCATCATTCCTGGGGAGTGGATCCCCTAGCTCTGTGTCATTCATTAAGGAGTAGCTTGGCAGTTAGGGTTAGATTGGCTGCTCCTGCTTTACTTTATAGACGTAATAAACTGTGCCAGCCCTTTTCTTGGTGCAGGTTGCTTCCCTCATCAGGCCAGCTCAGCTTTGCTGGCCAGCATGTTGGCGTTTGGATGGGGTGGGAGTGGGAGGATGAGCCAAAGCTCTTCTCTTTTAGCCCACACCCACCTGCACAGAACGGGGAGTAGCAGCCTAGTGACAGCTGTTTTCCTTCATATGTTGTGACCCACAATGCAGGATGCCCATTGTTCTCCATTTCCACTGGAGATGCCTTACATCCCTTTACTCCTTTTTGCAGCCGGGTCATGACTGAGCCCAGAGTGCAGGCCTGGTACTCCAGAATGAGAGATTTTCATATTCTGTATCGTGAGGGATCAAGCAGAAAATGTACACAAAACAATTTTAAAAACCACTGATTGTGCATGTGCCGTGTGCTTAGGATGTGTTTTACACATTTACTTACAGTATCTATAGAGCAGCTATGGTATCAAATCCACAGACAGCTAGCAGAAAGAAACCTGTATTTCACAGCTGTTATTACAACTGATACTAAATCTTTTAGACACTATGAGAACTGTGACCTCGAGTGAAAAAAATCTCCCCCACAGGAAGACGTTCCATTTCAGAGAGCATCAAGAGGTGTCTGAAAATGTTTGCTCATTTGAAGTGTCAGATGATCTGGAGCTGCCCTGGATTCATTATTAAAACACAAGAGCACACAAACTGAACCCAACAATCTTCAAGCCAGGAACTCTTTCCTTTACAATGGCCTGATCCACCACAAGATACTGTGCCAGCCGCTGCGGGGAAAGGGTTCATCACGGTGGCCCAAAAAAATGTACGTGTCTGCGTAAAACAGCCATATCCTACTAAAAAACCAACATCAAAAAGAAACTAGCATTGTGCTGTACAGCCTTTGCCATATCATCCTCATGCACTATCCAAAATGCTTCCACATGACTGATCCCTCTTTTGCCAATGCCATTCTGAGGAGCCAGAAATCACTTGCAGTAAAGAAGAAGCCTGGCAGGGCTTCCATAGATTCCAAGGCCAGAAGGGGCTTTTCTGATCATCTAGTGTGATCTCCCATACAACGTAGACCACAGAATTTCACTCTGTACCAAGCATGCTGAGCTATAATTTAAGAATAACAACAATATTTTTCATAGGCGCCATTCCAAATGTTAATTGCTTTTTAGATGCTTCAGCTCTTCACAGCCCTCTAAGTGACCATCTTGTATTTAATGTTTCAAAGAAGGAGCATTGTTGTGAAACTTTCAAAGCTTGGTGTTCTTCTAGGAAAAGCCTGAACATAAGTGAGCACCCTGCAAAATTTACTTCTAGGCTTCCAGCTCCCATGGTATGCGGCATAAGAAACTAGATAGAATAGAATAGTATTTGGAGACGAAAATTCCCCACAGCCGTTTTTTAAAAGCTTCAAAGGGTTTTCACTGGGGTTGCTGACTTATAAACAAAGTCCAGCTCGCTGTTTTTCAGTTAGCAAAAGCTATTGGGGCAAATTCAACTCCAAACTCCACAGCTGCAGAAGTGACTCTGGCAGCCGAAGGAAAGGTTTCCATAGGCAATGTGCACAGCCCAGCTCCCTAAGGAGTCCCAGTGTGCCATGGGTCAGGGCTAGGCTAGAAAGAGGGGCAGAGGAGGGGCAAAAGATCTATCACCAGATCCTCAGATCCTCCACTGCGGTTTCCTACAGTGGGAGCACATTGAGGCTCTGGGGAGCTACATTAGTTACCCACTCCATGAGATAACTGGCACAAAGCCTGCTTCCCAAGCTCTTTACTGCATCCTTGGATTTGGCCCTTTAACTGTAACATATTACATATTTATACTCCTGTCATAAACAGATAGCTAAGGGTTAAAGTCTCTTTCACCTGGAAAGGAGTAACCTGAAACACCTGACCAGAGGACCAATCAGGAAACAAGACTTTTTCAAATCTGGGTGGAGGGAAGTTTTGGGTATGAGTTCTTTGTTCTTTGTCTTGTGTCTGACCCTCTCGGCTCTGATTTTTCTGTCTCCTGCCTTTCTAATCTTCTGTTTTCAAGTTGTAAGTACAATGATAGTTAGACAATATGTTTATATTGTTGTTTTTTTTTTGTATTTACATGTGTGTAGTTGCTGGAGTGTTTTGAATTGTATTCTTTTTGGATAAGGCTGTTTATTCATTTTTTTCTCTTAAGCAATTGACCCTGTATTTGTCACCTTAGTACAGAGAGACCATTTTTATGTCCTTTTCTTTCTTTTTTATATAAAGCCTTCTTTTTAAGACTTGTTGGAGTTTTTTCTTTAGTGGGGACTGCAGGGAATTGAGTCTGCAGCTCACCAGGGAATTGGTGGGAGGAAGAAGTCAGGGGCGAAAATCTCTTTGTGTTAGATTTACTAACCTGACTTTGCATACCCTCTGGGTGAGGGGGGAAGTACTTGTGTTTCCAGGACTGGAAACAGGGAGGGTGGAGTCCCTCTGTTTAGATTCACGGAGCTTGCTTCTGTATATCTCTCCAGGAACCCAGGGAGGGAACACCCGAAGGGGGGAAGGAAAATGGTTTATTCCCCTTTGTTGTGAGACTCAAGGAATCTGAGTCTGGGGGTCCCCCAGGGAAGGTTTTGGGGAGACCACAGTGCGCCAGGCACTGTATAGATTCCTGGCTGGCGGCAGCTTTACCAGGTCCAAACTGGTAACTAAGCTTGGAGGTTTTCATGCTAACACCCATATTTTGGATGCTAAGGTCCAGATCTGGGAAAAATGTTGTGACATGGTGGCACAGCGGTGTGGATAGATAGAAGAATCCAGAAGCCAGTAGAAATATTATTTTCCTTTTCTCTGCTAGGGGCTTTTAAGCAGAGAGAAACAGTTTGGTTTTAAAAGGAACCAGAGAGAATTTTTTTTCTGCTCTCTCTTGCAGTTTTTGGCTTGCATATTAAGCAAGGAACCATTAAGGAACTATTAAGGGTCTTTTGTGAGACAATAGCACTCCCATTGAGAGTCAAGTATCCAGCAATACACATGCAAATAAAGTGGTTTTTCTGGTTTACTTTACATTTAAAAGATTAGCTAGAGGAAGAAAGGGAAAAAGGCATTGTTGCTAGGCAGACCCCAGGAGGCAACAGAGAAGCTGCAGTTCAGACAATAAACACCAGAGGGTGCCTCAGCACAAGAAAGCAGAAAACATGAGTTCCAAGGAAAGCCTAAGGCAGGAGCGAGCACGGCAACAAGCCATAGGCAAAGAAAATGAACATAAGAGACGGATAGAACTAATTAATGCAGAACTAGCCAAGGAAGAGGCAGCCCACAAAAGAAAACAACAAGAAGAAGAGGCAGCCCACAAAAGAAAACAACAAGAAGAAGAGGCAGCTCACAGAAGGAAACAAGAAGAAGAAGAGGTGGCTCACAGAAGGAAACAAGAAGAAGAAGATGCAGCCCACAGAAGACAGATAGAACTCTAGAGGGAGGCCCACCGCCAGACTCTGGAATTAGAAAAGGCTAAGCAACATGTTCCAGCCAATCCTAACAACCCTTCGCCAATTATGGTTCCACATCCCAAGAAATTTCCCACCTACAAGGCAGGTGATGACACTGAGGCCTTCTTAGAAAATTTTGAAAGAGCCTGCCTTGGGTACAGCATCCCTGAAGGCCAGTACATGGTAGAATTGAGGCCACAGCTCAGTGGACCTTTAGCAGAGGTGGCAGCTGAAATGCCTAAGGAGAAAATGAACGACTATAAACTTTTTCAAACCAAGGCCAGATACAGAATGGGGATAACCCCGGATCATGCCCGTCGGCGTTTCAGAACCCAAAAGTGGAAACCAGACGTGTCATTTCCCAAACACGCCTACTACGTTGGGAAAAATTATGAGGCCTGGAGCACATTGAGGCTCTGGGGAGCTACATTAGTTACCCACTCCATGAGATAACTGGCACAAAGCCTGCTTCCCAAGCTCTTTACTGCATCCTTGGATTTGGCCCTTTAACTGTAACATATTACATATTTATACTCCCTTCTGCACTTCACTGCAAAATAGTTGTTATTAGGTTTAAAAGCTCAAACAGGCAAAACACTGATTTGCTCACTATAGGGTACATAGGAAATGTTTGCACCAGTGGAAATAAATACAAAAGCAAAAACGTTATTATACACAATACTACAGCACTGCTTATGATGCAGCACTAGAAATCTACAGTGGTCCCTTTGTCCTTTATCTATAATGAAGACTATGCAGGAACATAGGCATCATCTTTGGTTCAGACATCTCTCTCTGTCCTCACACCCAGGCTCTGTGTAACACTTGCAGTTCTGTCTGCATTACATCTCTGAGCTCCGGCTTTTGCAATCCATTCACACAGCTAAGACTTGCGTCCAAGCTCTCATCAACTCATATCTCGATCCCTGGAACATCATTCTCTCTGACCTTAGCAGATGCAATCTTGCTCTGCTAATATTCAGACTTCTGCTGCAAACATTGTTTTTCCTAGCCCATCGCTTTGACCACATGCACCCCTCTCCACTGCTGGCTCCATGTTCTCTATCACATCAAACAGAAGCTGCTTGTACTCACTTTCAAGGCCGTTCAGGGTCAATCCCCACCCTACCTATCATCTCTTATTCACTATTGAAGGGTCAGCTCCTGCCTATGATCAGTCCACGATGACAGCCTCTACTGCATACTTGTTAAATTTTCCAACAAGCACCTTCTGGTTTTCTCCCAGGCTGCCCCCTCATGCTTAGGAGGAGTTCACCTGCAAAACCACCTCATTACCTCCCTTCAAATCTCTCCTCAAAAGTCTTTGTTGCTGTGAAGCCTACAAAAAACATAACACCACTTAGGCTGCTAGTGCACTGATACCACTGCCTATCATGCTGCCCAATACTGTCTCATTGTTTGCTTGTAACTCCCCTTTTTTATCTGTCTTCATCTGTTGCCTCTTGCTTTATACTTAGATTGTAAGCTCCTTAGGACAGGAACCGTCTGTTGTTCTGTGTTTGTACAGTGCCTAGCACAATGATGTCCTGGTACATGACTAGGGCTCCTAGACACAGCAGTAACACAAATAATAATAATACTAGGAAAGCTGTGATGTAGGTCTGCCTCCACATCACAAGGTGATAACATCACATATGACTCATAGTCAACTCTAAAAATGAACATAAATCTTTGTGCCAAAATTTCAAACTCAACTCCCATTGATTTCAATAACTGAATTTTCCCACTAAATTGATGGGAGCTGCAGGTGCTCAACATCTCTGAATATGTGGCCCACTTTTAAGGTCCACATCAGGAGCCTTAAAAATAGATTTAAGTGCCTAATTTTAGGCACCCAATGTTGAAAGTGTTGACCTACTTGCTTAGAAGAGATAATTTCATTGTTATGGTCCTACTGTTCAGCAATAGCTGTTCTGCCTTGAAATCAAACATATAAGCATAGAAGTCTAAAATATTTTCCTTCTACAATAGAAAATCTCTAGCAGACTGAATCCTACAAAATATCAAAGTACAGATGAGCAGGAGATCACTTTCTACCTGGTTACTATCAAAAGGACTTTTTTTTGGTAATAGCCAGTTATAAAAAAAAAATACTGTAGGGAAACTGACCAAGGATATATGCACATTGCAATGTCCCAATGACTTCACAACCCACAGGAGTTTTACTCTTGTACTTACCATGGTGTTACAAGCATTCCTGGATGTATGACCTTTATAGTATATATACCTCACAAACACCTGTATACTTGTTTCTATAATTCTTTGTCCCCAACTCTTAAATAATAACTAACTCTGCAATGAAATAGGGAATTTGGATACTAATTCAGTGGAATCTTTATCCTTTGATTATGTAGCTGGCTGAACAAAAGCATTCTGATAAATTCTGTTCCAATTTAATTCCTGTTTGCATCTGACCCAACATCTGACCCACTTTTTATGTTTTAGTATCCCCAAGAAAACAAAAAATACAGTGATACTTGTTAATCATGACATTTTATATTTCATATTCCAAGCCTTTGTTTTTACCACCCCCCCCAGTTCCCACCACACACCCCCTAAAAACCCAACAGGAGTTATGCAAATAGATGAAAGCTTGCCATATTCTAAATTCATCACTCACATGATTTAACTTCACTGCAAGAGAATCTGGTCTTTTTTATATTATAATAAAGGGAAAATGTACTGTACTTAGGGACTTTATAAATAGCCTTGTATTATAGCTTGCGGTAATTTAGGGCTTTAAAAGGATTCCTCACTTTTCTTGTTTCTAAGTACAAGATTTGTTTGTTTTCTTTTGTTTAAGGATTGTTTTATTTTATTTTATATTATATTTTGCTTCAGTGGATGCTCTTCTCTTTAACTGTTCTTGTGAGAGGAACTGAGAAATATAATGAGAAACTGAAATGTTTTCACTCTACTGTATACAATTTCCATACATTCTTATTTGATATTTTAATTATCGCATTAGAAATAGCTTTAAAAAGTGCCCCAACCAAAACTCTGTGTACAAACTCAATCTACAATGAATTGTAATGATTAGTCCTTATCTCTAAAAAGGGCTGAACGAAGAGCCCAGATCTGAGAGAGTGGGGTGGGATGGTGGTGATGCTAGAGTAGGTTGCTTTGCAGCAGAGCAGTCAATAAGGCACATTATAAACTGTTTTGAAGATGGTATATTATAGTACATTTTAATAGTGTCCATAATCCCAGTATAGTGTATGCGACCTAGAGTAAAAGATTAGGTTTGGCATTCTCATTTTCAAATAGTCTTATATACCCAATATCTGGTCATTCACTCTGGTGCCTAACAGAGAGGAAGAGAGCAGGTTGCACTGCAAAGTGCAAAATACAGGGAAAACTGCACCCAAAATCCCACATACATACAATCCTCTTCTTCTCCAAGAACAACATAGATTAGGTAGCACTTGGGCCTCTCCTGTCTGACAACAACTGTGTGCAAAAAATCTAAATCCAGGTATAACCACATGGAAAAGGTAGCTCAGCATCTCATCTCCAAACACACGCAACAGCACAGTGTATCTGGGTGCAATTTCAACCAGATTTGCAATGTAATAATCCTCCGCCCACAACTAGGAGGATCCAGGAGTAGTGGTGGAGAAAGAAGTGGAATGTAATTCGTGGTACTTTGTATTCTTTTTCAGATTGACTTATTATTACCACTTCTCTGGTTGTGGGGAATGTATCTGAATAACAATGAGACCGGGGTGTGCAGGTGTTTATATACATAATGTACCAGGGGAACAAGGGTTTCTGTGACCACTGGACTTGCACACTTTCAATGTTGATTTTCTTGCTGATTTGAGGAGTATGTGCTCTGTAATGTTCCAGTCCCTTCCCAACCAGCACATTGGACAAATACCTTTCAGGCTTGCATACAAGAAGCCACAGTGTATGCCCTAACCCCAACAACTTGATCTACATGTATTCTTGTTGGTGCATCTTGTTGCTGTTCCCCAGAGGGATTGTGTCGCTTACTTGCACCAGATTTTTCTGGGGTAGGGGTGAATGAAAGAGTAGTTTGTTACTAACACATCCAAACCTTGGTAGCGATTTAGGATTCTCTTGCTAGGGAAGTGTTGATTTGCAGCAGAGCAGCCAACAAGCTTCTGATCTTTTTGGTCATAGGCCACCATGACTGACTCAATGCTTTCTCACTGCACCACTGGGTGCAGCCTTTTGAGCTGCTTGCACACTTTAGATAATGATTAGCTTTGGGTGCATAATTTTGTCATGGTGTGTTGTAAAACCATTCAGAGGACAACTTCCTATTTCACGTGTAAGTGTTCTAACTCCCTCTCAACGTCCTTCCTCATTGTTCATCCCATCTGCAGGCCTCTTCTGTTTGTGCAGTCAGTTGGTGGATTCTGCCTATCCTTTCTCGTCTCCATCAGTACCCAGTACAGCAAATGGCACTACATAAAGAGGCACTTTGGTGCAAAACTACTCAATCATTTGATGGAATTTGTGGCAGTGAAGATATTTTAGCTTTTACATTTTTTATCATACTAGGGCTATTTTTTCTTTCTTCTCCACTCTTATTATTAGCTTTTTTATAGAAAATTGGCTTACCAAGAATTTATGAATTAGCAAGTCTATTATAATGATGAATGGTAATTACCATTTAAATCCTGAGTCATTCATCAGCTTGTTCACCATATGTCAGGTGACACGAGTGCATGAATACTTGTCTTGTGAGTATTTCTCTAATGATTGTTATAGTGGCCTGAACTTTGGACCTGTATGCCAAATACTGGCTAATAACATTTAAAATTATTAAAAAAACAATTTTACAGTTAGTTTAAGGGGGAGGTGATGAGAGATAACAGACAACACCAACGGGGAAGAAAGAAGATGTGATTTTTTTTTTAATCTTAAGGCCCTTGTGATTTTCTGGAGGCATATAGGTCAGGTAAAATACTCAGAAAGGGCTATTTTGGGGGGCTTATTTTCTAAGAGAATAGATAGTGGGCTGCTGAGCATTTAAACCCAGGACACTGATTCTAGTTCAGCCCAGATTGGCAATGTGTGAGAGTTATTTCCATTAATGGATGTTCATTTGTAAACATTAAGAGTTGGTAGGTTTGATCAAGTTCCTAATGAACTGGGGTCCCTATCACAACACCACCCTTGGTAGTCTTAGTAGAGGGATCAAGACCTGAATGGGCATAGTGGCTGAACTATCACTCACTCTTAGATGTTGAGCCTCAAGATCAAGGTCAAGGTGTAGTGCTGGGGCAGTGTAGGGATGGTTTCACTGAAGTGGGCAGTGTTGTATCTCATTTGTGGATGAATGGGGGTGTCTGTAACCCACAACATTTTGGGGGGACAATTCAAAACTTTTCACTGTTAATTGGTAACATACGTAACAAAACACACACCCTATCTCTGGGCCTCCAGAGTGCTCAATTCATCACCTTTCATAAGGAAAAAATAATAAAAAAGGCTATCCACTGGGTTCATCCTAGAAAAATCTTCCCTTTAGTCTGGAGTAAAATTATAGTAACAGGAATGGGTGCACATTATGCATGAAAGGGATGAAGATTCCATGGGAAAAGTTAACATTAATTATTATAACTTTGAATATTTCTTTTCGTTTTGACGTACCGTATCTATCGCAGGTTTAACAGCTCATAAACTGAAGCCAACTTTCTGAATGATCATTTAATTCTTGAAATGTAACCCTAGACTAAGAAGAAAATACAGTACTGAGATATTAATCCTTGCAGCAGACAGCAATGCTAGACACAGAAGCTTAATGGTGCTGAGCTGAATGGAATATAACAAGTCTGCTATCCTAACAAAATACAGTCTCTGTCTCTCAGTGGGTTAGGAATGTTCTCTCAGTGTAAGCATCTGAACATGGGTGAACATAAAGTAACAGTTAAACTGAGTAATGTTGCATAACTAAACTGCAGGGATTTTGCTCAGCTTTCTAGCAGAGTATAAAATCTGAGAGTGTTGTTTTAATCAAAGGTCTGATAGTCTATCAAAGTCCCATTTTCTGATCTAGCTAAGGTTGTGGTAGTTCTTTTATATTATCCCTTCCCCCATTAAAAATACATAAGAGTCTGGACTTCTGTTCTAAAGTTGTAAAAACAAAATAAAATTTTAAAAATCTACTCTTAACATTTGGAAGAATTTGATCCAGATCTAAATTTCCCATTAGCCCCCTTTTCTTTCTACGATGGGCCAAACAAAATCCCAGGATCCTAATACACCTAAATCTTTGGAAAGTTCAGATCCAAACACATATTTTGAAAGATGAGCCCTTCCCAACTTGTCCCTTGGGGGTGTGGTGTTACATCTGTCTTTACTCAGGCCTGCCTCTAAAAGGCACAAAACAACCCAAATAGAAAATCAGAAACTGTACTTTCAAAGGAATGGAATTTTCTTCTTATACCTGTGAAATCTAATGGGTATCTCAAATTCATAGGGAAAGTTTCCACACAGGGCAGGGCTCTGCTTACTGGACAACTTGTGAACATAAAGATAATGAAAAGATCCCAGACTATTGACCTGGAAAGTCTAGTACAGAAGATTCCAGAAAGAAATTTGCATCATTAGGGGATGGAAAAATAAAAAAAGGAAACATTCTAAGAAATTTTCCCCATAAGCAGGTCTTATGAAAAATACAGCCACAAGGAAACAGTGGGGGAAGGGAGTGGATTTTGTAGACTTCTCATTGAGTACTATTTCTATTGATTTCAGTGGGATTTTACACAGAGCAAATCATTCCTCAAATTTGAGTAAAGGCATCAGAATATTTCCCAAGCTTTTGTTTCTTTCTGTAGAATTTAAACTGTCTATAAAGTAATTTTTTGGCTGCTCATAAGTCATGAGAGATGGCTATAGATGCCTGCAAAAACCATCTACCATGGGTTTCCCCATATGAAATGAGCCACAAATCTAGTTAGTATAACACTCCTCTTCCTGATCTAGGAAATACATAATGTAGTAGTCAGATGAGGGGTCTTTCTCACAAGACTTTAAAAAACCTTACTAGTGGCATTTAATGTATTCCTGGGTCAAACTAGAGCTAAGGATTCCCACTGATGGCCCCACTAGAGGCCCCCATATTCCACAGGCCGCCTCTGTATGTCAGCATGTGAAGCTGATCTTTCCCAGCTGACGCTGGGCTAAAATTTCTTGGAAGCGATTGGGGTGGAGATGTGCCAGACAACCTTAAAAAATAAATCAGTTACAAATGAACCAGGGCAACCCCCAAGGCCCAGAGGTAGGGCGGGTGTTTTGCTACATGCAATACTAATTAACTGTGAAAAGTTTTGAGCAGTCCCAAAAAATGTTGTGAGTACCAGCTACCTTTTATAAAAAAGGGTCATAAAAAGAAGATAAAAACACAGTTCCAGTAACTGAAGGGAAACATACCAGAGTTTTAGAATATAGCATTTTGGTGATTTTATTTTATTTTTAACCTGATGTGATGCTTCATGTCAGAAACAGTGTCCCTTATCATAACTCATCTGCCATAACCCAGAGTGAGGCAACATTTTTATACCACTTGTTACTTTTTTCCCCCTCCCCTATAATTTTTTTCCATACAAAAACTACTTCAACCTGCAAAAAGGCTTTGGACTTGGTCCTAGCTAGTCAAAACTTAACCTGTAATTAGGAGTCTGGATCACTTGGAAAAGTAAGCAATCTTTGCTCTACCTATGGGTTCAAATTACAGTAGGGAGTGAATATTCCAGCACATTCTTAGTTCAGGGGCCTCAAGAGAGAGTTGGAATTGTGCTAGAACAAATTGACTTTGGCCACCCCAAGAAAAATAATCATAGTTTGCATGCATTTTTGAAAGCAGTCTCTGAGAAACTATAATCCCCTTAAACAAGTCTAATCAATAGTAGATAAAGGAATTGTAGTCTCTTTAATATCTAAAAAGTAAAAAGATCTGAAGCTGGTAGCCTCCACCGTGGATTGAATGTGTTTCACTGGCCTCTCCTACTGGGTCCCAAACATTTTCAAGCAAAATCTCATTTCTTCATACAATTTTAGACTAAAGAGATATTTTTAAAAAATGTAGAATTAGTAATCTAAACGAATTCCTTAGAGCGCATGGTATAAATGAAGGAGTTTGCGGCACATAAGTGAGGAGTTGAGGGGCACTCATGGCTTAGTTACGTAGATATGCCAAAAGCACTGGTTTCTTATTCCAAAAGAATACAGCCCACTGATAAAAAGTTGGTCGTGCCAATTTCTGTCTGTACTTTACTTCATTGGGGTATCGCATGGTATAACAGGGAGCCAAATGTGGCCCGTGCATACATTCTGGATGATGGACTAGAGAACTATTCAGATTTAATTCAGGCTAAACCACTGAGTAATTCTGTAATTTACCTAAATCATACTGGCTCTCCTATGCCTCACTCCACTACTCTGGTAAACTGAGTGAAAAGCAGAACCAAATAGAAACATTTTCTAACTGATGGAAAATAACATAGTAAGCCAATTACTCAGAGTGTATATTCTTTGGAATTGTGGAGATAGTGGGCTAGATGGACCAGAAGGTAGCGGCTGTTAAAGATGGCTTTAAGTCTTCTTTATGCTCCTCACCATGAAACCTTGCTAGGGACTAAACGCAGCTTCTGCTTCTTATGCCTAGTTCTAACTCATGACCATGGCCGGAGGGGACTATGCAAGCCGCTGGGGATCACCTCAGGGTAGTATCACTCCTGTCAGGCTCTCTTTTCCATGGACATATCTCTCTGCTGGGGCCTGGTAGGGAGGGTGGCAGAGGAGCTGTTATAGTGCAATGCAAAGCAGCCCCATTGGAATGCAGGATCAAGGCCTGTGACCTAGTGGAATGCCATATTGTTATGAATCACGGACTTTCCTAAGGGACCTTATGTACATCCCAGAAAGTGCATATATGTACTGTATATTTGCTTGACATTCTTAATAATAAAAAAAACCAGCAGAAAAGCAGGTTCTCAGTGAAAACCAGATACTGCTTCTGAGCTTAGCTTTCCTGAGTAAATAAATGACAAAATAAAGGGTGGAGGTAGAATTTAAAAAGTTATTATATTAGATTAAGATTTATTCCAGAGGGACTGCAGACAAAGTCAAGCCCAAAGAAGATTTTTCTTTGTCAGAATACTTGATGGTAGATACAGTAGAAGAATCAGATTCAATTAGCTTTTTAAAATATGCCTCTCTTTTCTTTTCTCTGCTTCATCAGAGAACATCAGGAGGTTTTCCTAATAAGTGCAAAGCTTGTTCAACTGGTTTATTGTGTAAACATCAGATGATAAGGATCATATTAAGAATAGATTATTGGTATGTTTAAGGATCCATTAAGTTACCTGATACAGAGACTATGTACTGACGTATGTGACCCATAAATATTAGATTTGTGGGAGGAATAAAAAGGCATAAGAATATGTGGATTGATTTTTCATTGAATTTAGTTTTTGAAAATTGTTGTACTTTGCAGTACCATTTTAAATAAAATGGGCTTAACAGTACTCTGATGTTTGGTTGATAGAAGGGTATGATTCTAGCCTAAGATACATTAAAGTAAATAACATTAACTCCATGGAAATCAGTGGAGTTGCACCTCAGCAAAGAAGATAAGAATCAAACCCAGACAGCCAATCATTTCATTTGAAATTGAATAGTTGTTCTAGGAAAAAGCAAGGAAAAAGGTATGCAAAGGTCCCAGTTTGCTAGAATCGCTATGGTGAAAGTAAACAGTAGCATGAGAGTCTACCAGGGATATGAGGAGAAAAGCATCCTGGAAATTAGTATTATATATGATGACTTGCCCTACTGTAATGTTATCTACCATGAGTATCGTTAACAGTCGGATTTAAATTGCAGAACTGACATGGCCAGTTTCTAGACCTTGACTTTGCCTGGTAAGGAGATCCCTTATGTGGAGGAGACTATTACTAAGATTCTGTAGTTATTCACTGCACTGAATGAAAAAAATATTCATGCCTTTAGGGGTTGTGAGTCCTTGCTGTGATTTACATAACTTACTTTGAGTTGGCATGGCAGACACCAATTATAGAGAACTTTTGAACTGCACTACCTGTAGCTCCCAGTGGAAGCCATGTTTCCATTGTATTAAATCTGTACAGAAATGACAATGGGGGTCGGGGGGAATAAATAAATGGAGCTGTGAATGTTATAAGTAAACCTTTGGGAACAACAATGTACGTATCGTGTGCAACAAATAATGTAATTTTGCATAGCATTGCAGAGAACATCCAAACCAAAGCAAACTCACAAAAATGGCAATCGAAAATAGGGAGTACAACTGTAATGAAGACCTGCTTTCCACCATCACTGTGGTTTTGTTTTCCCTTCAAGGCAATGATCTGGAAAGCTGCAATGTTTTCTGTTAGGTTTTTGCTTGATAAGGAAGGTAGGACTGGGCAAACAGAATAATAAATTTAGCAGAGTTGTCACATATAGCATAAGGAAAGTAGTTCTGAATAGCAATCTGAATCAAAGGTTTGCTGGGTATTTGGCCAAAGCATTGGGAAGCAGAGAAAGTAATATTATGTATGGAAGTCTTTATGACAGTATTCCAACACATTAGTGGCCAAATTTAGGGCTAGTTTTGACACATTGATCTTTCTAGAGTAAGTGGTGGCACACTGACACACTGCTCCAAGAGCAGACCAGAAAGGGAATTGTAACTAAGGGCTTGGCTATACTCGAAACTCCAAAGCACTCCCTCAGCAGTGCTCTGAAGTGCAAGTGTGGTCGCAGCGCCAGTGCTGGGAGAGAGCTTTCCCAGCGCTGCAGGTACTCCACCTCCCCGAGGGGATTAGCTCCCAGCGCTGTGGCACTGTTTACACTGGCGCTTTACAGCGCTGTAACTTGCTGCGCTCAGGGAGGTGTTTTTTCACACCCCTGAGCGAGAAAGTTGCAGCGCTGTAAAGCGCCAGTGAAGCCAAGGCCTTTAAGTGATTCTGTCCATGGCTTCCCCTTGCTCCTAGGGCAAAGTAATCTGCCAATAGCATACACTTGTGTGGGAGGGGGAGGAATGACTTGCAGTAGATGCTTTCCTACACAGCTCCTCTGTATTGTGACCAGTAATGACAGGCGCTTGCACAGGGCATTGAGGAAGTATCCTTTACTCCTCTGCACAGCATCATAAAAGGAGGTCATGATCCTCTTTTTAGGTTTTAGGCCTAGATCCTGCATACGGGTCCATGCAGGCAGATCTGTGGGCCCACACAGAGACTCAATGAAGGCAGTGGGGCTCAATGCAGGTACTAGAGTCTATGCTATGGAATCACTTGCAGGACTGTGGGGCTTTGCCTTGTGAACTATGTGACGGCTGTTTGAAGGTATTTCTTCTCTCATTTTCAGTACTGGCTTGAAGCACTTCGTGACTTTCATCTTTAGCACTTCCTGGAGACTAGGAGAAAAAAAGCCAGTGTTCTTGTGCCAGCCATAAACATACATATGAGTTTCTTTAAAAAAGCGTGCAGTTTGGCATAAGAAAGAGCCAGACTCTCTCAGTCTAAGCTGCTGGCTGTTGCACAGCTATTCATGAAAGGAAGGAAGGTGGAGGAGAGAGGGAAGCATTAGTATGGGATAGGCAAGGACACAGACAGATCTCACAACACACACCCGGATACACAGGGCTGTTCTCAGTCTCTACACTACAGTTAGTCACTGGAGCAAAAATGTCACGGGCCACTTCCCTTTGCTTACAACCGGTTCATTTCAGCTGTTAAAGTTGCTGGCTGCTTGGGCTGGGGCTTAAGTTGAATTTAGCACGTCTATGTGATTTCCTGCTATGTGTTGCCAGTATTTCCCAGACTAGGGTTGTCTCTCCCTTCTCTGCTCTTAGGTTGTGATGGCTCATTGAGCTCTGGAACCCAGCATTATCCACCTCTGCCTCCAGGCACGCACTGTAAAATTTGGAGAAGATCCCCCAACCCTTTTGTTCTCCACAAAATAAATAAAACAGAAGCACGGAAGTTACCATAATGTGAACCATTGGCAGCGTCAGAAAAAATAACCCGAGACCTGATTCCCTGTCCCGATTCTTCTTTGAATTTATCCATTAGTTAAACACTTCCTGTGACATGTAGTTGGTGGCAGTAGACAGAGCTGAATTACAGGTGAGTCAGCCTCTGCTTGCTCTCCTACATGAGCCAATCACATCTGGAGTACTGGAGCACTGCAGGAAGAATGTAGCACAGTGACTATGTTCACAAGTGCTGTATTCAAAGGTGTCAAATACCCTCACTTGTGTCTCCAAAGGCCAATTGAGAGGTCAAGATGAACAACACGGATTTCCAGCAAGTGTATGCATACAGATTAGCTCTACATTCGCCTGAACTGTTTGTATCTGGTTGCCATCACTTTCTGGGGGCAATGTGCACAGCTGCTGTGTGCCTCAGCAACAGGAACTTTCAGTGTCAGGCTTCTTCTGGATAGGTTCACTTAGTGATGAGAAGAATAAAGGCTGTCCATCATTTATTGCTTTAATCATGTTGGCCCCACCGCGTGTGACAAAGAATGGCCAGTCTTTAAGCTGCCCACCTTCTAGCACAGTATCCAGCATTTCCTGTTGCATATGAAGAAATCATATGCAATATGATTGTCTAACTCCCTTCCCACCCCCCACCCCCCCTGGCATGGCAGTATTAATGCATAGGGGCTGCAGCCCAGGACCTCAGGCTCAGGGGGGCTCCACCAGTCCACGGGCCAGATGCAGCCCACTGCTTCCTTTCATCCAGCCTATAGCAAGTCTCTGTGCTGCAGGCTGGACTCCAGTCCCTGAGACTTGGTGCCCCCCCCCCACTCCCATGGGTCTAGAGCCGCAAACGCTGACTTGCCAGCATGTCCCTGCGGCCCCTAGGCGAGGGGCGTTCAGGGAATCTCTGCACAGTGCCCCTGCCCCCAGCACCAGCATCACAGCTTCCATTGGCTGGGAACTGCAGCAATGAGAGCTGCGGGGGCAGCACCTGCGGGCATGGGCAGCGTGCCCTGTACAGACTGGCCTGGCCCCTCTGCCTGGGGCTGGACATGCCGGCCACCTTGGGGAGCAAAGCAGTGCGGAGCCAGGGCAGGCAGCAATCCTGCCTTAGCTCCACTGAGCTGCTGACCAGGAGCCGCCCAAGGTAAGCACCTCCTGCACCCCAGTCCCCTACCCCAGCCTGGAGCCCTCATCCTGTACCCAAACTCCCTCCCAGACCCCGCACCTCCATCTGCACCCCAACTCCATATCACAGCCCTGAGCCCCCTCCCACACCCAAACCCCCACCCAGAGCCTGCACCTTGAACCTCCTGCCACACCCCAACCTCCTGCCCCATCCCAGTCTCCACCTCCCTCCAGCTGGAGCTGCACCCCCTTCCGCACCCCAATCTCCCGCCCCAGCCCAGAGCTCACTCCCGCATTCCAACCCCCCAGAGACCCCACAAAATCTGATAATCCCAGGCCCACAGGAGCGTTAATCTGGCCCTGCCTCCATGCTCTGTCTGGACAGCATCCATTGGTGCTCCAAGGACTTAGGGGGTAAAAGGGTGTGATTGGTTAAAAAGGGGGAAGTGGAGGCAAGGATCAGCTATTCTACAAACAATTCTCTCTTCCGAAACCACTGGCACTAAAAGAGGAAAAAAATCAGTCGAAATCCCACACCATGTCTTATATCTCTTAGATACTCTAGTACAATACGCCGGTAGAAAAATGTCCACTGAGTTAACCATGTTTCCAGGGGCAGAGGGTTATGGAAAACTTGTAGAGGGATTGACTTTCCACATGCATATCCCAGCCTACAGGGTTGGGGGACAGTGCATTTCCTCATGGTTAATTGTAGACATAGTAGTAGAGTGAGCAACATATTGTGTCTATTAACTTTCTTAATAAAAGTCACCATTGCTGCAATTGCTGATTTAATTTTAAGTTACAAACATTGTATTCACTGTGCTCCAGGTGTTACCCTATAAATATCATTTAATATTCTTGAAATGAAAAGGGAAACTCTTGAACCATTACATACTTTTAATTTTTATTAAAAAATGTAAAACACCCTTTTATATCATGTGACATAATTGCCTAAATCTCCATTTTCCTGTCTGTCTAAACCTGATATGCAGGGTGCAGTTTCAAACTTCCACCTAGTGTTTATGGACATTTTGTTGAGGTGAACTTTGCAGCATATCGAAGTCTAGTGAAACTATACGAAAATAATTTCAAAGAGTGCTTTTGCATATATTATTAAGATTCAAGACCTGATTTTTTCCCCTTCTAAATAGTGTCCCAAAGACCTGTGATATCCACTGTGTTAAGTGTTGGGTTCAAGAGATTAAGGGCAATGACTGACATCTAGTTCACTTTTATTTCCATCTCAGTGCAACCTCACATCGCTATACATCTGTTTTGTTGATTCAGAAGAGCACTTGAGATGCTTTACAGTTGATTTTGACAAGTGCTACAATTTGATATGGGTAGATAATTCTTGCTGAGATGATTTCAAAAGTACAGAAATTATAATTTTGAGTAGATATTACCTTGCTTTATTATCAGAATTTTCATGTAATATACTGTGCACTTAAGCTTCTTAATCACATTTCCCTTTTTTAAAACATTACATTCTTTTCATCTAATCTAGTAAAGTAGCACAAATTAAAACATTGTTCTAAATATATCTTGTTTTTTTCTGCACTGCCGTCAGATCATATAAAATCCCCCCCTTCTTAAAACACATGTTCATTCCTAACCTTCTTCCCAAAACTGTTGGGTTTGGGATTTAATTAACCAGTAAGACAGGACAGACTGTATGGAAGGGCTGATTAATGCACACCTTGGGTGCATTTCACCTCATGCTTCCAGCACATCTGAGGTGAGGATTAATCAGTGCTATGGCTTGGTCCAGAGTGTCTTATTGTGATTATAAAACAAGCATTTGCAAAAAAAAAAAAAAAGAAAAAAAAGAAAAGAAAGCCACAACATATTCTTTTGCCATAGAAGATCATCTGAGATAGATTAAATAAAAAAAAAGATTCACGTGAAAACACCCCAAACACAATAGAACTATTTAGTGTACATGTTTTACGCAGTGATATAAAAGAGTTGTACTCTGTTTGGCAGGTTTTCTGATTCCCTACTTTTTTTTGGTCCTTCTCCTCTCCTACTTCAATAATTGTCTCCCTTTTTCATATATTTGTTCTTCTTTCTCCCCTATGTATTTACCATCTTCCATCTGTATTTACCACAGTGTGGGGTTTCTCTAGCCTTCTTCCTGTGGTTCCCATGTGCATTTATAAATCTAATTCTTCGTTATACCCCTGTATATCCAGGGTCATCTCAGTGAGCACTGTAGCAGAATTAACTCTGGATGTACACTGGTATAGTGACAGCAGAAGCAGCCCCGAGTTGGACACTTGAGGCAACATGCCCTAGTGAGGCACTTAGGGCTTGTCTTCATGTATAACACTACAGTTATGGTGCAGCTGTGTCATGGTAGCAGTTTAGTGAAGACTCTACTACATTGATGGGAAACCTTCTCCCATCAATATGGCTAATCCACCTCCTTGTGAGGTGGTAGCTATGTCGATGGGAGAGCATCTCGGGTTAGGTAGGTATAACTACATCGCTCGGGAGGGGGGGATTTTTCATGCCCCTGAGCAACATAGTTTTACCAATACAGGTCTGTAGTGTAGTCCTGGCCCTAGTAGTAAAATAAAGTAAGAAAGGGCATACAGGCTCGCAAGTTGCAACAGGTCCCAGGTCCACCACTACTCATCGCTTCTTTCACCAATATCACAGAAGCACCTCTGCACATGGTGGATTTGGATGGTTTGGGAGAACTGGGGTATTTAGGCATGCTTTGGGGAGCTGCTACCATGTGAACTGGCAGCTAACGCCACAAATACAAAGGAAGAAATTAATGCCATTTCAAGCAAAGTTAACTTCTTTGCAGCTGCATACTTGTCCCTTCTTGAGGCTCGATCCAAAGCCCGTTGAAGTCAATGGAAAGACCCTTGGAGAAGGTGCACTGGATCAATGGTAGCACTAATTTTCAGAAAGCTGTGGTACCAGGGGAGAAGAGGAGTTGGCCCACTCCATGGGCTGGCACACAAGGCAGAGCCCTGGGATCTCTACAAATTGCCTGTGGCTCTTTGGGCTTCAGTGGAAGCATTGCCCTGCCTTCTTCACAAGGTCTCCAACCGCCATCCCTTTGAAAAGAGAATTTGGCTGGAAGTCTGTGAGTGGAATTTCTGGAGGAGTTTTTTTAATTTTCTCTCAAGAGGAGGGAATATAGCCCAGAGTTTTTAAAATACCAAAAGGAAATTAAAAGCTTCTCAGTGTGGGGGAGTGAATAGGGTCCCTCAGGAACAGAACAGACTAGCAGAGGAGAGAGAAGTGTCTGTTGTAGTGACTGGGGGAGAGGGAAAAAAGCAACAAAAATAACAAAGCAGGGCTGGGGCTAATATACAGGAGGGAGCTGAGGGAATTTAAAGATGGAGGAGAAGGTCTGTACAAAAAAGATGATTAGAGGAGCAGACGTGAAGGTTGGGGATGGGAATTCTAAAAAGCCCAGCTTCCCGTCAAACATAAAAAGTGAGGGTCTGAAACTGCAATCTCTGCTCAGGGGAGTACTCCTTACTGATGCTGGTAGATACATTGAAGTCAGCTATTCATGTAAGGTCTGCAAGAGGGGGCCCCCTTTTAATGAAAGAATTTGGGATCACATTTAATTGTATTCTTTAAGCCGTTGAATCACTCTACATGGCACACTGATTTTGTCTTTCCACTCTTTATGAGTATGTTAAAGCTTACCATCCTCACAGTCAAGTGATTTCTGTAGCCACCCACAAGACATTAAAAAAATACTTTTTATACTAGGAGGTAGGGTCTGACCCTGCTAACTGTATGTACATAAGTAGTCCTTGCTGACACAAGCTGTATTTGGACTAAGGTCTGAGACTTATGTTAGCATTTTTAACTAAGAAAAAAAAAAGGCCCCATCTTGATCTGTATAGATTTATTCACTTTTTATTTCAACCTCTGCTATTAGTCTGCATAGTGTGAACATTTTAGTTACATAATTAAAAACATATTATTGAATATTATTTTTAGTGTTGCCCATATGTAGGGGCTGATCCTGTAATCTTTTACTCATATGAGTAGTCCTCACTCAAGAAAATAGTCCCACGGAGTTTTATTTAAATTATATAAGTAAGGAGTACATGGAGGAGTAAGTGCTTGCAGGATCCATCCCATAAATAGCAGAGAAAAAGCAAGTCAGGTAATTTATGCACAGCTGGTGATATATATATATGTGGCTTCTAACAAAGTTTCCTCTTGTGTTACATTTGTATTCATATATGTCAAAATGCAATGTTATTTCTTTTAAAAATAAATTGGAAGCACAAGTCTGTGGTGTATGATTATTTTATTAACTGATAAATCAGCTAAATCTCAAGGGCATGGAGGAAACATATTTATTTAATTTATAAATAAACTATCCATTCAGCATTCCTGTCCTTTGTTAGGAATATGCACTGCACTAACGAATTCAGATGTATAGAGGTGGTTAAGTATTTTCTGCAAAGTTAGACAAAATATATTTTTTTCATTCTCTCCATGCACCCCCCAAACTAAAACACACACAATATGAACACACCTATATTAACAAAGCATTCTGGAGTGCTGATACTTTCATGAGAGTAAAGCCAATGTTTTCTAATTTTGCTTCCTAACTTTAAGCAGCCAAATCCATATTTAAGCACTTTAACGAGGTGGCCTGAATATCAACAGTTCCCATTTAAGTAAATGTGAGCTGTTAGTGCTGAGCACCCCTGAAAGATAAGGGCATTTAGATCCTAGTGCTACAATGGGTTCCACCCGTGTGGAGTTCCACTCCCTTCAAACTAATATTCGAAATGTGAACATTTTGACCTGTTTTCCAGAAAAGTGTTATGCACAGTGAAACCAATCTTAAGTGATAACTCAAATGACCAATGAAGGTTGGTTACATAATAAGAGTTGTCTTCTAATAAGATGGAGTAGAGAGCTGCTTAGTGAGAGCCCTCTCATGTCTTTTTAAACACTGCTACTCAGAGGCTTCAAGCATCATAAGTGTAGGAACTATTTGGGCTTATCTCTGACATGAGCCATGTCAGATGCTACTGTGTAAGATAGCTCTCTCAAATGATAGTACTACCAAACATTCGCTGCTTCCAAT
Source organism: Gopherus flavomarginatus (assembly GCF_025201925.1). NCBI lineage: Eukaryota > Metazoa > Chordata > Testudines > Testudinidae > Gopherus > Gopherus flavomarginatus. Next base: position 51,165,278 of record NC_066617.1, on the reverse strand, counting down.
ATCCAAGCCAACTTCTGCAGTATTTAGTAGTATTAACTTCAAAGTTTAAGTATCAACCCTCTCTAGAACCACAGGTTCAAATCCTGTCAGAGTTTACTTAATGCAATTTAAAACACCTTTTCATCATATATGTTAACATGTTTAATATGAAAGATTAGTCCATAATTGTCCATTATGGGGACAAAACCTGCATAATTATGAAATAACCCTTTTTTTCTATCTTCTTTTAGCTTTTTCTATCTTTCTTTTAGCTGCTCTCATCCTATGTATAAACTGAATTTTAATTTAACAAAGGTGAGTTGTCTTCTCTCCTACTGGCTACAATACACATTCTTTCTCTGTCCACGGTGCCACATATTGACTGCTGCTGTGTACGATCAATGGGGCTGAATCACAGTGCCCAGGGTCAGCTGCAGCTGATAGAGAGGAGGAAGTTAGAACCTTACAAAGCAAAACTTTTGGCAGGTGTAAGGACTAACATTCATAACAGGAGAGCATAAGACACTATCTGTTTAAGTACTGTACTTAAAAAAAAATCTTTGGTGTGATCCTGAAACAACTTACTTACATGCATCTGACGAAGTAGGTATTCACCTACGAAAGCTCATGCTCCAAAACCTCTGTTAGTCTATAAGGTGCCACAGGATTCTTTGCTGCTTTTACTTATGTGAGTAATCCTTTCTGATCTGAGTAGTCCCATGGAAATTAACAGGAGAGCTATCCTTAGATTCTGCCAACTTTGTTCGTATTGAGTAGCACGTTAATGCACAAATATTCCTATTGATTTCATTGAAACTCCCTGTGGAATAAAATTTTACTCAGCATCAGTAAGTGTGGCAGGACTGACTCCTTAGTAATGCTTCAGAACGTTATCTTTTTTTTACACCAATAAGACAATAACATACATTTATCAATCGGAATATAAAGTTTATAAAGATAGGAACATCAATAGTGACACTTGAGAGGATAAAAATAATATAAGCCCTCTTGTGTCAGGATATTAACCAAACAACAAGGTTTATTCCATAACTATCCATTACGGGGATTCTAGCACCTCTGTCTGAAGCATCTGATACAGGATGAGATGGTCTACTGAGATGATCCAGTATTGCAGTTCCAACATTCCTAAGCAGCATCATGCACTAGGTGAATTCTATGATTTTGCTGCTGCATAGAAGCTCTTGTAAAGTGCTTGGTCTGTTTGAGAAACTTAGTGTATTGTAGTTGTGCTAAAACAGGGGTCTCAAACGCACGGGCCGCATGCTATTTCCTGAGGCCCGCCGTAGGTGCCGACTGCCCGCCTCTGGCCCTCCCCACCCCAGTGCGCCATGTCTCCGCTCCTCCACCTACCTCCCAGCGCTTCCCACCACCAAACAGCTGTTTGGTGGCACTTAGGACTTTCCAGGAGAGCGCAGGGAGGAGCGGGGCACAGCACGCTCAGGGGAGGAGGCGGAGAAGAGGCGGGGCCAGGGTGGGGATTTGGGGAAGGAGTTGGAATAGGGGAAGGGAGAGTGAGCATGAGCTGTATGCTATTCTTGCTTATGCATCATCAACAGAACTTTTGACTATGAGTCTAATCCAACCCCCATTGAAGTCAATGACATTCTTTCTATTGATTTCAATGGGAATTAGACAAGACCCTAAATTCCAGTTGCAGAATATAGTACTGGTGAAGAATCATAAATTAGAAAGAACACTGCTGGACTGAAATTACAAGGTACATCTGCAGACCTGTGTAAATGGGGCCACTCACTGCAGGAGCACCTCCTTACGGGTACTCCACCCTTTTAGGCCTCTTGTAAGAATCCCTAATCCAGGACAGAACCACAGGGTTTACTCTCCTCCTGACCTCCTCCTTGTATCTAGCCAACTCCCTTTCCCTCTAGGGAGCGGTTGGAGACCTCCACCCTGCAGCCTTCTTCCTGCTGTCACTTCCTGGCTTTATCATCCTAGCCTAGGTCTTCCCCATGCTGGGCTTCATCTTCCATTGGTTCTTATCAATCCCTGGCTTCCCTCCAGATACAACATATAAGGTTAATTGGCCCTTTCTGGCCTACATTTACTCACTCAGGGCTCGTGTGGGATGGACACCCCATCACAGCCTGACAGAAACATTTTTTAACACATACAATTAACAAATTAACTCTGCCAGCCAAGTGGCCAAAAATGAAAAAACTGTCAAAATTAGCACTTTTTCGCATTGCGGTTTTAAAAACAGTTAATACCTTGACTTAATAGCATACTGTGTTACTCTTCATTTTGGACTATACTTTTGTATCGTTGTATTAAAAGGTTTCAGTGATGCGACCCTCGGGCCAATGTACTAGTCCTCATGTGGCCCTCGTGGTGATTTGAGTTTGAGATCCCTGTGCTAGAATATGAAAATAAATAGTGCTGGCTGGCCAGTCAGATTTTGATGCTTTTAATATTGACATTGCTTGTATTTTCATCTAAGTTTTCCTTTTTATTTCCGTTGCGAGTAGCAACTGTTCAGCTGAGAAATCATGTGCATAGTAAACTTCATGGGTCAGCTTAATCTCTTGTGAAACCTCATTGACTTCACTGGAGTTAACACCAGAGATTAATTTGGCCCTTTATACTTTATTCTGGGATATAAACTCCACTTGCTCAGTTAAATTATCAAATCCAGCTCTCCACCTACCAGCTTCTAAATTAATTAAAACCATATTTCCTTTACTTCATATGAATTTTGTGGATTTTAGTGCTCATAATAGTAACAGCTTATTGACATGCACTATGCAAGCTACCTCACATAAATCTGCACATGTACTTCCGTTTTGACTGGAAATCTCCCCAGATATTTTAGTTTTGGACCCATGCTCAGCAGAGGCTGCCAGCTGTGCTAAATCGTGTAGTATGTTTTCTATGTGGCTTTGTATTCACTACAGATTTAGTAGAGATTGCCACACTCATGTCACTTGTGGCACAAAACAAAATTCGACATGGGCCTCTAGAGAAGAAAAGCTAATGCATTTATCCACTACACACATTGTCCCCTTGTATATTTATTTCACAGTTTCTCAATTGATTTACCTTCTTTATGAAATGAAAGGAGGGCAAAGGTTTCTGCCAGGTGATTATTGGCATATGATATCTTTTTACTATGCAAAATGATTTCAATTATGAGTCATAATGTTATAATGTTACAAGATAATGGTGGTTAATGTTACCCCTTGAAATGAGGCAAGGTTTAAAAAATATCTACATATTTCTGTATACTGAATGCAATTTGAGTGAAACCTTAATTTGTACCACTAGTTTTGATCTGTATTATAGCCTCTTTCCCGCTCATAAACACACATACAGCACATCACAACTAGAAATTAAAATAAGCAAGTTCTAATATTGTTATTGCCTACCAAAGATTGGGGTAGAATGTTACCTTAAAAGGGAGTTTTATTGAAATATTAAAATGAAAAATAATCTATTGAATTATTTCATTGAGCTAAACACTTTCCTCCAAACTGTAGAGTAATCAACAGACATTAAACATTCCCAAACTGGTGTTTGTGACACTTGAATTGAAGTTGGCAGAAATAGGAGTTGTCATCAGGGTACCTTAGTCTGTCTTATCTACTTTCCCATGGAAATTACATTTCTATTTTCCTTTGGCACTTAAAAAAAATGTTCAAAATGTTGAATGACTTAATTTAATGAATGCAATATTATAAATGGAATATATTGAAAAATGTAAAGGAACTCTGCTTGCCTTTTCCAATATGATTAATATTTTATTTTTAAGAAAAGCAAATTAAAGAAAAATCCCCAACCTAAGGTCAACAGTGCCTGTTTAAGGGAACTATCTTATTCTATTCTCTTCAATGTACTGTCTTTTTCAGAATATTAATGGGGGAAAGAGTGACAAGAATGACTTAGACGTACATGTCAGGAGAAAGGGTCAGCTCTTGGCAGTAGGATGTTAATTCACATCCATTAATGAAATTTATCCTCCTTACTGTCTCCTTCTCTCTCTCTCTCTCTCTCTCTCTCTCTCTCTCTTTTTTAAATAAAAAGATCTCTTTTTGAGAGAACATCATGGACTTTTCACAGGAGCTGAGAAGGGCCACAGGGGCAGGCCGAGGTAAGAGACTGACAATCTTCAGGTGATTAAGGAGACTCAAAGGCTAGGTAGACCTACAAAATGAATAACTATGGACCAGAACCATGCCATAAGGCTCAATGGCTTGTGATTTGCAAGTTGATAAGACAAGAAGATTAATAATGCTGCATGATAATGGCTGCTCCCTCTCAGCTGGGGAGATGGTAATGATCTGATATTGCTGCAGGAGCAGTTCAGTGTGCTGCAGAGAGGAGGGTGCGAATTTACTCATCCCAATTGGCCCTGAGGATATAGAGATTTTGAAAAATGGGAATGCAGTTACAATTTTAATTAGATATAAAGTTTTTAATAATTTTGCTGAAATGAGGACTTCAAAGAACATATTTTGCAGCATTCAGGCCCATAACTCCTGAGTGACAGTTTTGGTTAATTTGCAAGTTTTCAGATCAAACTTTGCCCCTGGCTCCATGCTGAGGGTAAAGTAAAATGTCAATTTCTTTCCTCAGTGATCTCAAGCATCTTATTTAGGCAGGTGTGCTGAATTCTCTTATTCCATAGACGTTAGCTGAACAAAACTACTCATTAAAATATATGCTTAGGAAAAAAAATTAGCAGCATAAATAAAATCAGTAGTAATAAAGAGAATCAATCAGCAAGAAAAATGTACAGCAATATACAACATAAAAATTTAAAGAAGAATCAGAGTAATATTGTATATAAAAGGTGATTAAATGTTAGCATATGATTATGCTGTCATTGCATATTATTATCAAAGAATGTTTAATTTATACCCTGTTTAAAATTAGAGTTAGCTATGCAAAAGGATATTTTTCTGCTCTAGACCATATTTTCTTTTCCTGCTGAATCCACACATATACTGTAAATTTGTGATTCAGATTTGTGGTTCTGAATTAATTACGTTAGATGTCTGAAGTACATTAGTTCTTTGGCAGTCTACAAGGCAGTAATAATAGGGAATGATGTTGTCAGTCAATTTAAAGTCATCATTCAGTTTCTGCCATCTCCATTCCACTTCCTACCTTTTCCAATGGTTTGGGGGAAAACAGCCTGCCTGGAGACTGTTTTAACAAGCACCTTCTTGAAAAGCACTTTAAAACAAAAAGTGAAATAAAAAAAGCAAACAAGGCAAATTGATAGAAATAAGTTGCATGTCATTTCTTATGTAATAAAATATTTAGCTGTTTGAGGCATCATTGTGACAATCCACCTTAGTGTTTTCTTTTCCTTAATTTAATTTATTTTTAAACAGGCACACAATATTTTTGGTTTTCACTTGGGACATGGTTAAGAATATTCAAAAAAGCATAGCTCTGTGATCACCATTCAAGGTCAGAGTCAGGGTTTTTTCATATGTCTACTACTAAGTGATGACACTGAAACATTGAAACAATGGAAGTTGACTGTTCAAGCTTATCAGAGCATTTACAGGTAGAAGTTTGATAAGCTTGGATCATTTCAGCTAGTACTGTTAAAAGAGACCTGAAATTAATCAAAGCAATTAGCTTCATCTCTGATTTATACCGGGTCTGTGCTTAGTGTCTGAATCACTCTGAAAGATCATGGAAACAGTCCTCATGTAGAAAGCATGCACACAGAAAACAAACAAAATACAGGAAAAAAGTGAATCACTGTTGTCATTAATGTAGAATCAATATAGTACATTATTATTCGGTCCTTTTATACCAACCCTACTTTTTCAGAAAAGCTCCTCAGCACAGCAGTACAGCTCTGCAAGCTCCTTCACAATGGATTTTTTTCAATGCTAAACATTACCCACTGAGCAGCACACTCAACACCCTTTCCAATTTTCTTCTAGGACCAACTACTACAAAGGGATTCTCTTTGCCAAGGTACATCACGACCTGGAAACCTGCTAAATGGTAAGTCTGCAGATTCTGACCTGACTGAACCAAGAGTGACCTGTAGCCTATAGAAAGCTCTAAATTGTATGTCCAGGCTGTTTGCTAATTAACATATCACAAAGGCAGCAAAGAATCCTGTGGCACCTTATAGACTAACAGACGTTTTGGAGCATGAGCTTTCGTGGGTGAATACCCACTTCCTCAGATGCATGCATGTATTCACCCATGAAAGCTCATGCTCCAAAACGTCTGTTAGTCTATAAGGTACCACAGGATTCTTTGCTGCTTTTACAGATCCAGACTAACACGGCTACCCTCTGATACTTGATATCACAAAGGAAACTTCTTTTAATTAAATACATTTACTTAGTCTTAAACAGTAAATATCTTAAAGAGTGTTTATTTTTGGTTAAAAGATATAATTCTGTTAATTAAAAAATTAAGCAAACTGTTGCATGGATTAATTTGGTAATGGTAGAAATCACAAGGTCATTCCTAGTATTTTAGTATAAAATTGAGCTTTAAAAAAAAAAGAGACAGGATACAGCAAATCAGAAAAAAAGAAATGGCCCTTTCAGAACACAGATGAGCATGGGAGCTCAGAAGAAATCAGGAATTTTGCTAGCCATTGGTTTCCACATTTTTAGGAGTATATATATGAGAGAGCCCAGTGCCACCCACAGATATGGCACTGCAGAAGCAGAAATGTGGATTGAATGATGCAATGTATCATCTGCCAGGCAACGATCTCCCAGTATGACAATCGGATGCACTCATGGGTATTTTGGAAGTCCCTGTGGGTACAGGAAAGTAGAGATTACATTGATTCTGGACTTGTGATATGAAAAGTGTTGGTTTGATTTGGACAAACAATATATAGTCTGATCTGTATTCAAAGAGTCCATACATCTTGAGGCTGCAGAAATGGGCTGGCAATTCTACAGGAATAATCTTTCTAGTTGTTTTCATCACTTCTATTGTCAGTGCCAAATGGAACCTGCAATTATAGAGGTGTGTGAAAATAAGAAATACATTTTTTTAAACAGCTAACTGGATTTTTTTCAAACCTCAAAAAAATCATTTAGGGTTTGGTTCCAGTTTTGGGCAAAAGTTCATGTTTAATCTGATTTTGTCCCAGATGGCTCACAGATCCCTATTCTGAACCATTTTAGTTTAAACAGTAAAGGTAAACACAAGAAAAAGAAGAAAATCTGTTCATAAATAATGTGCCTGTCCCTCCAAAACAGGACAAAGTGTTCATCAGGAATGTGATTAAAAATGGCATTCTGTGATGATGCTTTGAAATTGAAAAAGATTTAGTATGGTGTATGCATGTGGTTTATTAGGTGAAATTCTGTAAGGTGAGTTTTATAAAGCAAATTTCCAGGCTGTTTTTTCAGCTGGATAACGTATCATATTCAGCTTTTCCCACTTCAACCAGTGCTTGTTATTATTTCTGCTTTTGTGCCCAAGTGTTAAGATGATGCACAGTATTTGCTGATTCAAGCCTATCTAAGCTTTTAAGAGGAAAATCTTGGATAAGTTCAATGTGTTTGAGCCAACGATCTTTGCAACTGTTTTTATCTGCTCATTTTGGTGCAGCATTAAATGTAAGCTACAGGACCACAGTTGTAAACAAACACGAAAAGTCCATGGAACACTGCTGAGGGTGAGAAAAGCCCCTCATGTGAACAGCTGTGCCAGTCTTTTGACTAGTTCAAGAAAATTCTAAAAGCACAAACACATGATGGTCTAAACTCAGCTGGAAAGAATAACATACCAACTAATGAGATAACAGTTCATTAAAGGGTTGGGCAGCTATTTTATTGTTGGGAAGTAAGGATGTTGTGAGGTTAAGGCATAGCACTGGACACTCTAAGCGCACGTCCAGACTAACCCGCGGCATCGGCGGGTTAAAATCGATTGCTCGGGGATCAATATATCGCGTCTAGTCTGGACGCGACGTATCGATCCCCGAGCGCGCTTACATCGATTCCGGAACTCCATCAACCCGAACGGAGTTCCGGAATCGACACGGAGAGCCGCGGACATCGATGCCGCGCCGTCCAGACGGGTGAGTACCTCGATTTTAGAAATTCGACTTCAGCTACGTTATTCCCGTAGCTGAAGTTGCGTATCTAAAATCGATTTTAATACCTAGTCTGGACTTGGCCTAAATCTTAGGCCAAGTCCAGACTAGGTATTAAAATCGATTTTAGATACGCAACTTCAGCTACGGGAATAACGTAGCTGAAGTCGAATTTCTAAAATCGAGGTACTCACCCGTCTGGACGGCGCGGCATCGATGTCCGCGGCTCTCCGTGTCGATTCCGGAACTCCGTTCGGGTTGATGGAGTTCCGGAATCGATGTAAGCGCGCTCGGGGATCGATACGTCGCGTCCAGACTAGACGCGATATATTGATCCCCGAGCAATCGATTTTAACCCGCCGATGCCGCGGGTTAGTCTGGACGTGCGCTTAGATTCTGTTCCTGGAGTGCCAGAAAATTCCTGCATGACCTTAGGCAAGCCACTTTATAGCTCTGTGCCTCAGTTTCCCTGTGTATAAAATAGGCAATGTTACTTTCAGAATGATTCTTATGGGCTAATATAGGAGTAACATCATTGAGCTTTGGAGCGCGATCAGTCTTTTCCTTTGAGTCAAAGTAAGACTATGACAGTAGACACCCAATCAGTACAGAAAACAGAGAGTGATATAAGGGACAGAAAACAGCCCTTTTATGAATGGCAGATTCTGCTGGGATCCTCCACTGACCTAGATACTATGCTTCTGAACAGGTTGGCCCTTTAGAAAATATCCTCTGTGGGAAATAAAATGCCATAGCGGGGTGAATGGGAAACAGGGAGCGAATCAGACAGCAATATGTGGAGCCAGAGAGGCCTTGCTGGATTGTTGAAAGAAAAGGGGGCAAATTAAAATGGCTTTTAATATATCTTAAAAGCTTTGATGTTTTAAATTTGAAATCATTGTGCAAGGAAAGAAGGACCATTTTCCCCATGGATGTTAGCTAGCTAGCTGCCACAGGGGTGGAGTGGGTGACAAGACAAGAAAAAGTACTAAAAACCTATTTAAATCCTTGTGCTGTCTTAAGAGACTTCTCAGCTTTATAAACATTTCTAGCTTCATTGGGACTGCATGTTTTACATCAGTGTATAACAGCAGTGGATTCCACAATGCTGTCTATATTTTATCGGGAAGGCATTATTCACTGCATCTTTCACATTCCCTTCAGTGCTGATACGCAGTCAGTACTTATCCTTGTGAGAAAGCAAAGATGAAAGCAACAGCCAATCTCAACTATCTGCACTATCAGAGCTGAGCGAATAATTTGCAATGAATAATTTATTAAAATGTCACTTTTTGTCGGTTCCTGAATTGTCCATGGACAGTTTTGTGAAATTCTTGCATTTGTTCCTTATTCAAGAATTACTAGAGTGGATAAATATATTATTTGTCTGCAGAATGTTGAAACTATAAATATTATAATCAAACAAACAATTCATAATTCACATTGGGCCAGATTCTCAGACCGCACTCTGTCCCCTTACGCTGGTCTCATGGCCCACAGGGGATGGACAGCCACCCTAACAACTTTTGCCCCCCATATCCTACTGGGCATGCTGTGGGTGGGATTGTGGATGGAGTGCTCTGCACACTGGCAACCTTGGGCTGTTGGAGTGGCCTATTGGGATGTTCCAGATAGCATGAGTAGGAGCTTCCCAGTCACTGCTCTAAACCGTATCAGGGCTGAACTGGAATTCAGAAATCAGGATGAGAGGTGGTGCAGAAAGATGGTGGGAAATAGTTTCCAGCACTAACTAGAGTTCAGATGCGCTTGAGGCTCTAGCCTACTGTAACTAACCTTATTCACCAAATCAGCATGAATTTCAAATTTCAAATATGGCATTTGAGCATACAATTGTAAAATTGCTTTTTACTAATCCGTGACCTAATAGAGATCAAATGGTTGAAAGTTCATGAAAAACAATCAGGAAAGGGTCATAGACATGGTGTAATTGAGTCTTTGGTGGCCTAATGGCTATAGACTCCCCAGTAGTGGGCCAGTGGTAGAGGAGCCCAGCCCTGCCCACTCCACTGGGCTTCGACCCAGTGGGGTCAACATCATTTAGCCTCTGAAGGCGCCCTTTAAGTGACCCTCTGTGACAGAATACACCCCTGTATTCACACCCTATGCGCTATTGTAATAATCTTTGTACAAAGTATGCTTTGTAAAGTATCATTAGAAAGCTTGTAATTTGCTGGTCAGTAACACCTGATAAAATATGGGGGGGAACACTGTACGTGAAGTTATAAGATACCACTATATAGTGTTATTAACATATGTTCCAAACTCCACAGCCCTGCCTAAACTGAGGCTAGCAAACAGGTCTGTCCTAAACAAAGGAATGTGTGCTCTGCTTAATTTGCATTTAAGCAGTAAACAGAATAATCAAACAGGAAGAGTGCCCAGCTGGAAATATTTTTCAAGGGAGGGACTGAAACTATAAAAATGACAGACATTTTCCCCAAGGGACCTCTCTCTCTCTCTCTCTCTCTCGCTTTCTTTCTCCCCATCACAATCACTGCACCTGAAGAGACAAAGGAAGCATTCACTGGACTTTGGGAGAAGAGGTCCCTGACCTACAGGGTTTGGTCAGTAAGACTGAAAGCATGTGATGAGAAACTTTGTTTGAATCTGATATAGTCTGTTAAGTTAGGTATAGTAAACATCTAATCTTTATTTTTCTTTTTAACCATTCCTCACTCTTATGTCTCATTACTTGCACTCACTTAAAATCTATCCCTTTGTCGTTCATAAATTTGTTTTATTATTGTATCTAATTCAGTCTGTTTAAATGGAAATATCTAGGAAACTCCATTTGGGCTGGCAAGTTGGGTGCATATTATTCTCTTAAAGGAATAACAGACATAATATATCTTTTATTGTCCAGGAGAGGGCTGGGCAGCATAGGAGATACATTTCAAGGGGAAAATCTAAGATTGAGGGTGATTTGGAGTCACCCTGAAGTATAACCAAGACTTGAGTATAACCCAAGTGCGGCAGCAGGCTACAGCTACACTAGGTTTGCCAACCCTCCAGGATTGGCCGGGAGTCTACCGGAATCGGAATTGATCTCCCGGTGACTATTGAAAGCAACCCAGGAGATTTGAATAGGCTGCTAAAAGTCCAGTCAGCAGCACAGTGGGGCTAAGGCAGGCTCCCTACCTGCCCAGGCTCCATGTGGCTCCTGGGAACTGCAGCCAATGAGAGCCTACAGGCAGGGACAGCACACGTATCCACCTGGCCGCCCCGAGCCTAAGAGCCGGAGGAACATGCGCTGCCTGAGGTAAGCGTCGCTGGGATCCCACACCCCTCACCTCATCCTGCACCCAAACTCCCCTTCTGGAACCTGTACCCCAAACCTCCTCCTACACCCCACCCTACTGCCCTAGCCCAGAGCCCCCTCTCACACTCCAAATCTCTTGGCCACACACCACCAGCCCAGAGCCCACATCTCCTCCTGAACTCCACCTCCTTGCATCAGCCCTGAGCCCCCTCCCACACTTTGAACTCACCAGCCCCAGGCCAGAGTCCCCTCCCCACTCCAACCCCCTTCTCCAGTCCTGAGCTCCTTCCTGCACCAAAACTCCCTCCTGGAACCTACACCCCAAACCTCCTCCCACACCCCAACCTCCTTCCCCAGCCCATAGCCCCCTCCTATACCCCAAACCCCTCATCCCCAGCCCCACCCAAGGGCCCGCACCCCCAGCCAGAGTCCTTACCCCCTCCCACACCCCAACCCTGTGCCCCAGCCTGGTGAAAGTGAGTGAGGATGGGGGAAAGTGAGTGACGGAGGGACAGGGGATGGAGTGAGCGGGGGAGGGGCTTTGGAGAAGCAGTAGAGAAGGGGCAGGGCAGGGGGAGGAGCAAGGGTGTTTGGGTTTGTGCAGTTAGAAAGTTGGCAACTCTTAGTTACACGGACACACAGGGTATGGCTTGCATGCTGTTCGGCCATTTGTGAGCAGCTCAGGTGGGAGCTACCTCAGGAAGGCATTGCAAGGCACCCAAGGTTGCAGAGTAGGGTGACACTGCTACTTAGTAGTCTGGATTGTTCCCTGGTATATCACACCCTCCCTAGGTCACTTTCTACCACTGCTTTCCTCCCTCAGCTTCTGGTCTCAGATAAGGGAAAGGGCCCTGTGTGGGGTTTGTATACCCCATCACACAATGTAAAATCTTAACTGGCTTTCTCACTGAAATGAATACTCAAAGAAAATGTGCCCTCTATTTGTTCAGCACTGTCAGTCTATCTAGTGTAAAAACTAGAGTTAACTGGAACAGTATTACAGCACACAAATCAAGGGAAAGAACAGAGGCGGGTAAAGAAGAGATAAAAAGAGAGAGAGGGAGGTGAGTCACACTGTACAATTTGGATTTCAAACACTCCAATGTTTGTGGGTGTTCAGACCCATTATTTTGGTTTAGTCCATCAAAAAAAATTGCAAAATTTGAAAGCGAGTTTGAATTTTGAGCAACCCCATTGTCCATAGGTGCCTGAACCCCGGTTTTGATTTTGGCCAATCACCCCCCAAAATATATTAACAATATCCATATATACATTTGCCTATATTATAATGTTGTAATTAAAGTTTAGCAAATTGAGCACACATTTCCTTTTCATTTCACTACTACAAGTGGCACTGACAGCAAAGTCAAATACGCCCTTAGCACAAAGAAAAGGAGTAATGGAATTATTGTTTCTAAAGTTCTGTCTAGTCACATTCAGCACATATTATATTTCCCTGCATAACAACAAGCTATCAACACAATCTTCTCATTTCAGATTTTCACACATTTTCTTTTTGTGAATCTCTGTGAGATAGGCAAGTTGTCTGTAACAAAGCTCTGTCAATCTCATAAGAAATTGAAAAATGAGAATTACAAAAGGAAACTAATAGCCACAGTCAATAATGTAGCTACATCAACCAAACTTGTGATAGAGGGACAAGCTATAGTGCCACTCCCTTATTGCTATTGTTGAGGACAAGTGACAAGCATTTTCTTGTGGAAAACAAAGCTTTTCAAGGAGGAGGCTTGTTTTCTTACATGTTCATAAAGTCCATGTACACTTATGGTGCCATGACCATTCCAGAACTTTAAGCACACCACTTCCACACACATACCAGGGAAATGAGGCTGACAGCTGAATCCAATTTTAGGAAATCCAATTCAGTACAGCATATGTTTAGAAGGAGGCAATCTTGGTGTTCTACACCAGATCACTCCCTGCAGATGCACAATGATGTCCTCACCACAGATCTAAGTCAAATAGAGAAACCAGGAGCTTTCCCCATGTTATGTCTCTCAGGTACTTGAATTTCATCTATAGAGAACCCAGATTGTAACCCATCTGGGAACCTTACTTAACAGCCACAGCCCACTACTTAACTCATCAAGTAATACGGTTGCTGAACTTCATAACTCCACTATAGGAATATGTCCTTCCATTGACCTAGCTGCATCTACAGCAGGGGTTAGATCAACCTAATTACAGTATACAAGGTGCAAAATTTTTCACAGCCTTGAGTGATGTAGCTAGTCAAGCACAGTTTTAGGTGTAGACCAGGTCTAGGAAGTTTATAGAAAGGAAACATGTATAACTATAAAAGACGAAGATAATCACATTTTTGAAAAAGTAAACTGTGTCATTTTTACAAATCTTGTCAGTTACCTACGGTGTGAAGGTATGAGAAGGAGCAGTGGATCAATATAGGAGGCTCAATAATTCTCACTTCCTTTTCTTAGCTAATAAACCTTTAGTTAGTTTACTATAGAATTGGCTACCAGCATTGTCTTTGGTGTAAGATCTAGAGAATCAATTGATCTGGGGTAAGTGACTGGTATCTTGGGACTGGGAGCAACCTGATGTGGTGGGATTTTTGGTTTTGGTGACTTTTTATCACAAAGTCCAGTTTGTCTGTGTGGCAAGATAGAGTGGAGAGTCTAAGGAGACTGTCTGTGACTCTATTGTAAGACTGTAGGGTGATCCAGGGGTTCACATTTGTTACTGGTTTGGTGAAATCTAATTACAGAACACACCACCAGCTTGGGGTATCTGTCCTGCTTTTCTGACAGTCTGCCCTGAGGTAGACACTCACATTTGTAAGCCACTCCAGACAGTGTGACATCTCCTTCCCTACTTCTTTTCCCATCCCTCTCCCTCAAACCAATCAGAGACAGCAGGAGGAGGAACTGTTCTCAGAGAGCCTCATTTTGACTTCTCACCTGCAGTACTGACAACCCTTGTTCAGCCTCACTGAACCCTGGGTCCCTAGACACTGGGAATGAATCTGCTACTCCCTCCCTCCAGCTGTGGCGGAATGCTGCTATGCCAATGGGATGAAATGCTATAGCAACGGGGCAGAATGCTGCTAACAAAATACTGGGTCCAACACCAAGTGATTTCGGGAAGGTCAGGTTATTTGAATACTAAACCATGTTTTGACCCACTTTATATAGCACTTTCCTTCCAAGGATCTCAAAGTGTTTTGTTAACCAGTAAGCCTCTAAGGGTATGTCTATGCTGAAAAGAACAACCCACAGTTCCGAGTCTCAGAGCCCAGGTCAACTGACTCAGGCTCATGGGGCTTGGGCTGCAGGGCTAAAAATAGCAGTGTAGCTGTTCCCACTGGGGCTGGAGCTTGGGCTCTGAAACTCAATGATGGGGGAGGCTCTCAGAGCTCAGGCTGCAACTTGACCAGGAATGCTTACATTGCTATTTTTAGCCCCACTGCTTGAGCCCAGCAAGCCTGAGTCAATTGACCCAGGCTCTGAGACTTGGTGCCATGGGTTTTTCTTTGCAGTGTGGACTTATTTTAAGAGCCGATCCAAAGCCCACTGAAGTAAAAATGTATCATTCCACTGACTTCAGTGGGCTTTGGATCAGGCCCTAATATAGATTTTATTATTATTATTGTTATTCTCACTTTACAAATGGGGAAACAGAGACAGTAAGAAATTCAATAATTTGCCAAAGTTTTATATACCAGTGCAAGAAATAGAAAAAGGAACCCAGTCATTCTTACACCCACTCTCCTGTTATAACTACTAAATTATACCGCATCACATTAACAACAAAATTCCTTAAACACTATTTTAAACAATGTGGGGGTTATATTTATGTTATTGCTAAGTTTGCTCTCATTGGTACAATATTTCTTACTGATTTTCTCTTGAAAAGTTAATGATGCACTTTGCAAATTTTTATACATGTCATCATAGATCAGTCTGATCCAACCTTTTTAATATAAATATAGCAGGAAATGCTTGAAAACCAATTTACCAGCAGGTAAATCACAATGATCTGCAAAGCAATTTCTCTAAGATTCTGTTTCCTAGGACAAAGTGACTATTTGTGCAAATTATCCATATTTAACATTTATGAGACACACAGGAGTGGGCTATTTGTACTGAGTTACCATAATCTGGCATATTAATTTTTATTTTTGTAGATATTCAACTAATTGTGATCCACTGATTGCCTTTGTTGCAAGCAAAGAATTTTAATTACATTAGTAAAATGTAGTTAATAATAATTACATTATTACAACTGCACAATATTAATTAAAAGTACCTTAGAAAGTGGTTCTAACAAATGTAAGGGATGCTTAGAAAAGATATAACTGTTGTAGAAAGGAGAGCTGGTTGGAAATATTGAAAATAGTGTCAGCCTTCTTGCAGATCTCGTTTTTTCCACAGACTGTTCCACGGGTGGCAGCCTCTCAGATCTACTAAGAGTTTGCATACACAAAATTTTCCTGCTGTTGCATCTCCTTTGGTGGTAGAAATATTGGGAGCACAAGTATAAAGCCAGCTCCAATTGCCACTGGCACTTTTAACATCATGTCATTTACACCTGCTCCAAGGTAGCCACAAGAACTGTGTCAGAATTAGCATGCCCACTATTACCACTACTAACAGAGTGGTGCCCAGGTGAGGAACAGTTAGGCCTGTCACAAAAAAAACCTCTGGGGCCCAATCATACAGTCACATCTGCAAGGTGGTGATACCTTGTGGTCACACTGAAGCATATTGACTTCAAGGGAATCCATACAGATGCAAATGTTTTAGCTGCGTCCAGACTTAACAGTGATGGATTCACACACAGGCCGTGTCTACACTGGCAAAAAATATCACCTGCAACTCATCACCAGCGCAGCAAGGGCTCAAACAAACACAGGCATTTTTAAACTGCCTGTGCCCTGTCTACACTACAGCTTCCTCTCTTGCTACCTGACCGCAAGTGAATCCCGTCTATAGTAAAGAACTACCCTGGCTACCAATGGGGTCTTTTTTTTGCCACTGCTGTCACAGTCATCACAATGTCCCCCTTCCACTGGCTGCTTTTCTTTCTCCACTCTACACACATCCTTGCCTACTTATTCAGGCTTTTGCAGAGATAAAAGGATCTGATGAGGAGAAATATCTGTGAAGGGGAAAGGAGGCTTTTTTGGGAGGGGAGGCATGATTTCTGTTGTCTGTTATGAGGTTATTTATTCTGATTCTGCAATTTGTGATGGGTGCCTTCAGGTTTAAATAGGTGCCTTTTGGAAGAAAAAAAGTTTATAAATCAAAATCAATCATCAATCAATTTATTAGAGCTCTTCCACAGTATCTCCTCCTTTGCATAGTTTAAACAAGCACAAGAGTTATTTCTATTTAACCAGGTCTTCCAGCCACTATAATGTTAAAATTGATTGCAGCAAGTCCCAGTGCTTGAGTAATCACATCCCAGCTAACAGTACAATGTCTAAGTTTTGTTGGGCTAACATGGGTTTCCATTTTATTAACAGTGTTTCCATGCTGCAGGGGTGGAAGGAAGAAATTTGATGTGACATAGAAATAATGCTTCTAAGACAAAATCTAACCATGTACCCTTCTATCTAGGTGTTTATACTGCATCCATCACCATAGTATCTCAGTGCCTTCTAAAATTCCAAAAGTTAAATTTCCAAAAACTAATGACAAATAGATCTAAACTGAACATACTTGCTCATGCACATCAGTGTGGCATTACCCAATTTGTAAGAAATCAGAGAAAAAATAATGTTTTCCTTTTATTTCTGAAAACTAGCTTTGCCCTTACTGGTTTTTAGATAAAATATTGGGGACAATAGATCTACAAACTGAAAAATGATATAAGCACTATGCGGATTTCAATGAAAATATTTTTCTGAAATTTCATACTCTATATCCTGTACTCGAAACAGTAACATGAAAAAATGGAAAATAAAATCCAAATATTATGGGGCAAAACTGAATTGTTCATGTAAGTTAGAAACATACCATGAGGGCTAGTTGTACTATATCTATCTGTATATCTACTTACACATCAATATATTTACTGGATTAGAGAAATATGATATAACAATAAAAGCCTCTAATTGAAATGAATATGAATTGTATGTACTATGCACTATCACTACTTTCTGCAACTAATTTAGAATTCACGAGAATAATATGAAGTCTTTTACTACTTAATTAAACTTTTGTAATGCCTGTTTTACCAAGATGAATAAAATGCATAAATTGTATGAGGTGACATCTAATGCACACAAAAAAGAGAAATATAAAAAATCAGAACAGTGGGTACATTAAACTGATTCTTAATAATTGAAACCAATTTAATCATTTGAGATTATTTTATTCTAGCTGACGTAATACTGTAGCAGTTTTATTCTAATTATAACCTGTTTCATTTTACTCTGCCTTTCTAGTTAATTATTACAGTCAATTTGTAAAATGACATGGTTCCACATTTGCATAGGTCACTATTAAATAAATGAATAGCTGAAATTACTCTAGCATTGAAGTGTCAACTTTGGTAGAAGTCAAGAGGACTTCAAATGTTCTTCTAACACCCCTTAATGTGTTAATGGCCACTATTAAACTGCAATTAAAAGGCCAGGGGAAAATGCCTGAAACAGTTAATAGAAAAATAGCAGACACACAATTAAAACACTTCATTTTTGACTGATGGAAAATAAAGTGATATGCTGAGAGAAGTATAGTATGAATCTATGCCTAACACATGACAGAGCTGACAGTTTAATAATAACAAATCATAGGCTGCCTTTTTGGAGCATTACACATCAGCCTAACATTAACATCAGTAGTAAACAAGACAATGTGATGATTTTACCTTGTATTTAAATTACTACTTATTATGGCACTAAATAATAGCTTTAAATAACTTGGTGTCCAGAGCAGTGATATACTGTGTATATATGTCAGAGACAGTACTGAAAGATATGTTTAAGTTTTTGTCATCCTAAATAAAGGATATATGTATGTCTTAGCTCTGCAATCTACCACATTTGCTTTTGAAACCTTCCTTTGAATGCTTAACACTGTTATTAGGGCTGTTCATTAACCAAAGGAACAAATTGTGATGATCGTATCTTAGCTCAAAGCAGACCAGATTTCTAGGAATCAGAATTTGTGTGTGCAACCCTTATTTAAGTAACCCAATTAATCAAAGCTATGCAAAAAATATCAAATTAAGCATGGTTACCTCAAAAACCATTTTTATTGTGAGGGGAGCAAAGTAATACAGGATGATACATTTCATAGTCAAAGCTGCAATATGTTCAATATGAAAATTAATACTATGTTGGAAGATTTAAACACACAAGTCAAGAAATTCAAGTTATGGTTCCCACAGGAATTGAAACTTGACCTCCATATGCATATATAGTATATTCTATTACTGCTAAGTTTTAATCATTCATATAGTATATACCTCTGCTATGTGGCTGAGATCTGTTCGCTGTGAAAAATATATATTTGAATTTCCTGATTTTTTTGCATTTAAATACTCATCCATAATGTTACATTAGCTCGTAACTAGATTCTGATCTCAGTTACACCAAAATAAATCCTGAGTAATTCCATTGATCTGAATAACTCCACAGAAATAAACAAAAGTTACTCTTGATTTACAGCAATGTTTTTGAGGGCAGAATTACAGGAGGCCCTAAGAGCCTGATTGTGCCAGTGTAAATCAGCAGTCATTTCTGCTGGTATAAGTCAGCAATTACTCCTTAAATCAATGAGCATGATTCACTATGCCCTCTTGTACAGTTATTTCTACCTGTGCAAAGTGTGTATAAAACACCATCAGATCAGAATATTAGCATTTTACACTCACTTTGCACAGGGACAGACAGAACTGCACAAGTTTCTGGGCAGTAAAGAGTCAGTGGAGTTCCACAGGTATAAACGGATGTAAGAACAGAATCAGGCCCACCTGTATTTATTTCAGGGAACATTCCATTATATAGAATGCATATTCAAACAAGGAGGAACATTCAAATTACATGAATTAGAATTAGAGCCTCTAAATGTGTTTATCTGAAATTCTCATGTGTAAGTTCACAGACTGGAGAAAAATGCACATAATCACTGACATTATTGAAATAAATGCAGCATGTGCATCTCCAGAGTTACATGTACTCAAGTGTGTTGGTGTCAAAATCAGTGCAGCCTGGTATGTTGTTACAAATTAGTGGACACTTACAGATTGTTCAGCTGCAGGACCAAATCTTCAAATATTTATGACTTCCCTATTTTGAAGGGTGGAGGGTTAGGGGCTGCCCTCAGTGGCCTGAGTTCCCTGAGTGGCTCTTACCATGGCCTGGCTCAGACTTCCAGCCTGGCCAGGAGGCGTGGCCTCGGGGAAGAGGAGGGGCAGGGGTGGGGCCTCAGGGGAAGAGGAGCGGCAAGGATGGTACCAGGGAGGGGGAAAGGCTCCTGCATGTGTCTTGCTTTTGCTTTTTGAAAAGGTGGTCATTGTGTGTGGGCTACAACATGTAGGGTGAGAGCTAGTTGAAAGCAAACAAATCCACAGGGCAGCAGGAACTGGGAAACAGCTATGACCTTGCTGTCAGCAGTTGAAGAGCTCATCAAAGGTTATAGGACCATGACTGCTAATAATTTTAAGTATTGAGTAGCTTGGTAAACCCAGCAGCTTCTGTAGTAATCATCTGATAGGGTCTGTGGGACACTATATACCCTGCTGTGCTATAAATAGGTAAATTTGATCAGGAAGTTTAAACTTGCCACAAATCCTGCATGATACTATGCTTCCTGACTCTCACTACAGATGTGTGGAAACTGGATTTTCCATTTTGTAGGAAATTTTGCAATTTCTAATTTTTTTCCATTTCAAAATGGTACAAAACCAAAAAAAAATCAAAATTTCCCATGAAATGAAATTCCCAAAAAACTTCTATTTTGAGTTGATAAAAATGTTTCTCATTATATAATATAGAAACATTTAGCTCCAATTTCAACTTTTTAACTGTGTGTGTATATGTCTGTGTGTATAAAACCAATTTCATTTCACAAAGTCATTTTGAAATAAAATCAAACTGTTCCATTCAGAAAATGTCCAAATGGAACATTTCAGAATTATCATCATGCTTCATTTCATTTTTTTCTGAACAACTTTATCCAAATGTTGATTTAGATGATAATGGCATTTTTCATCAAAAAAACCTTTTGACAAAACATTTCTGACCAGTTCCACCACTGAGACTCAAACAGGAACCAGTTGCCCAGAGAGAGAATGCAGCCAAGCTAGATTAGAGTAGCACAAATACTATGGCTACTTTATACGTTATTTCTTGTTAATTAAATAAATCAATTTTCACAAAACCTGCTTCAGTCATCACTGAAACGCTTGTGGACTCTGAGAGGTCACTGGCAGCAGGACCAGGACCTGTTGGGTCAAAGCAGGGGTTATTCATAGTTTGCTGAACCACAGCTGATCAAGCTTTACCCTTGTCTACATTTGCAGTTACATCATTTGCAGACAATCGATTGTCAAAATGGCACCATTTACTATAGTAGGAAAGGCCTGAGTGAGAAAAAAGAAACAAGTGTAGATTAAGGCAAAGACGATTCAGATGAACAGAAAACCCAGGAGGAGAAGAATGGAATATAGAATCAGAAGAACAACAGAAATATGGTAGGATTTGGAGCTGGGGAACAAAATACAAAGAAGGGGGTGGGCCCTCCTAGGAATGAATGTGAAAGAATGGTCAGTAAAGGAGATGCAGAAAAATAAACAGAGTAAAGGGAAGAGATAAAACAATAATGTCTCAGCTTTTTCCTCTACATCTTTATTCATCCTCTACATTGCAAATGGTTCAATTAAATAATATCATAGTTAACTTGCTGTAGTTTTGTGTTTTTTAAACTGGTAACCTACAATCATTTTCAAAATGAAATAAAGTAATATCAGCAAGAGAAAATTCAGTGACACAAAGCAGGTTCTTAGATTTGAAAAAAAAAAGCATATTGGCTTCTTATGCTTATTGAAAACAATATTCAAGAATGTCTGGTATTTTAATCTGTTTAATTTTCTAAAGAAACATTTTTTACCAATCTGTAATTGCGTTGGAATATTAGCAGAATGCCTTGGTCATATTGTAAGAGGAACTTGATGCTGAACCAAAAAGATATGTATATATATTTAATTGTAAAGTTGAGAAAAACGTAGATCTATTTAAAGCAGGGATGACAGTTGTTGAGCATTGTGATGTATCATTTTGACATGAACTGAATGAGGTAGATTAGTGACTGACACTAGCAATGTCAGAATTTACATTGCAGCACACACAAACTCCATGGAAATACACTGTTAGCACTCACAGTAAGCAGTGATGAGTAATGAGATAAAAATTGACAATGTCAATAGTCATAAGCCCTCACAGTCAAGAATAATGAACTGTACTATGTATGTGTATATTAATATGTGTGTATATCTATCTTCACTATCTATTTATCTGTCCATCTATCTGAAATGTACCTAAAGAAACTTTAATTACAGTTAAGTTATATGCAGCAACAAGCATGATTCAAAATCATAGGTGAGACAACTAATTTTAGTGCAGGTTAATTAAAGTCAATGGGACAAATCTTACCACAAATTATCCATGTATATCTTGCCATGGATGGTGTATGGGTGCAAGTGAGCACAGCATTTGGTCCTTTTTCCTACAGTTTAAGGAGATAATGTACTACTACTTCCCTGTACCTGAAATTGATCCAATAGACCTGCTAGTCCACATGTAGCAGGGAAATGTCTGACTTTAGCATGAGGAAGGATTGGAGAATTCGGCCCATAGTAAGTACAATAATGCTAAAAGTAAAATGGATACACATTTGAGAGTGTGTTATCAAGTAAGGAGCAGTATGGCCTAGTGATTGGACTAGAAGACTGGTTCAGAAGTTGGGTCAACAGAGTTCTGTTCCCAACCCTGTATGATCTTGGTTAAGACATTGGCAAATATGTCCAAAATGTCAACTAATTGGGGGGTGGGGAGGAGCTCAGTTTTTTGTTGGCCACCTGGGGTCATCTATTGCCTATTTTTCAGAAGTGCTAAACAATTATAACTAGAATGGACTTCAGTGGGAGCTATAGACACTCAGCCCTTCTAAAAAAGCAGCCATGAGATATCACAAGTATGCCACCCAAAAATTAAAGCACTCCTGATGAGTGCACTCTTCCATACATTCAGATTGCAAACTCTCTTTGTCTCAGTTTCTCTGTAAAACTTTTATTGGAACACCTCTATGCTACTGTAAATCACTTTGAGAATCATTGATAAAAGGTGCTTTTTCAATGCAAAGCTACTGAGATACTACAGGGATGGGAACTAGATTGTACCTAGATAGAAGGCTATTATTGTTAGTTTGTATATTGTTTGTTATGCTTTCCCTTTCTCTTTATTAATGTGTGTATCACCTTGACATGAACTGGACAAAGTAGATTAGTGACTGACACATGCAGTTTCAGAATGGACATTGTAATGGAATTGAGAACCAAATAATGTTTGTTGTTGGCCACTCCCATAGGATTTGTGTGGTACAAACTTGACATGAGACTGTGCTTTCATTCTCAGTGCTCTGGATCAGAGGCTTGAACATGTGTTTCTAGCATACCAGTGAAATCAGTAGCAGGCCTTTGATGTAACAGCAGGGGCAAGGGGCATGGGGGAAATTCTTCCAATCACATACCTCCTATTTATTTGAAAAGTGCCTCCTACACTTTCAGTGCTATATACAGTAAATAATTAAATAAGAATAAGATCGAAGTATATTGCTATGGATACAAATCCTTTGAAGAAAATGGAAATTGTAAAATCAGTGAAAAAGATAAAAATAAAGTGAGCAAGGTATTAAAGACATATCTGAACTTTCCATATGTAAGGATAGCAATATAGCTTTCTAATTTAGACGATGTGTTGCCCATTTTAGAAAGGAAATGAAATAATTGGCGCCTGTATATTGTATCTGCTATGATTTTATTTTATTTTCCCTCATGCTCAATAAAACAAAGTTTGCAGGATGATTTGTATTTCAGGTTTCTATTTCAAGTTGTTCTATTGGAGCATTTTTATTTTAAATGGTAATTTTTTTAAAACTACTGGTGACATCATTCTCCACACTGGATCAATTATCTATGTGCTGAATAAAGTTTAATTGAACCCTTTTAAATATGTGCAGCTGTTGTGCAGTGAAATAGGCAGGTGGATTATCTCATTAGCATTAATCTAAATGTTCTGTGGTCTTTGCACATTTTTATATGTGTGAAGTATACATCTTGTAATGGTTCTTAAGTTGTTTAAAATAAGATAAGCTGCACAAGAAAACTTTGATAATCATTTATGTAATATTTGGTTCTTAAATGGAATGAATTAAGGCCATTAAAATGATGAGTGGTTCATCAAAATCTCTTCCAGCAGACAGTGAACGAAAGTATTAATTTGAAAACTTCTGACCTGTTTCAATTTTATTTTAGGAGTGCCATGTTTTATGTACTGATGTGATCATGATTTTAAGTGCTTTTCTTTCCAATCAGCTTAGAAATCCTTTTGTAAAGATGTTGCCAGCATCAAATATTTTACCTTATCTTCCAGGGATCTCCTTTCAAAAGTTATTTTTTGTTCTTGGAGTCTGATTCTGAAGCTGGTTATGCGAGCATGTGAGGGACTCAGATTGCAGAAGCACAACTGGAATAAATTGTCATAGCTCCAATGAAATAACTGGACTATGTGGATTTACACCTGCTGAGGATTGTAACCTATTGTAACCTTTAGGCTGAAATATTTCCAATCAATACTAAGTTGTTAAAGATAAGAGTGTAATAAACCCCAGCTTAGTTTTCAGGTCCAAGTATCTAAATTAGTTATAGAAAATTCAGTTCATAGAGAACCACTAGGTGATACCTTGGATGATCAAACCAAACTTTATTTAGTTAAGCCAACACACATGCAATTCCATTTACACAATACTACAATTATACTTACACTCAAAGGCGAATAGTGAATCAGTGGGTGATCAGTCCACTGACAACTGACTGAAGCATAGCCTTGTGATCCTGGAACCTAATGGTGACTTTCTGGGGCTGGTCTACACTGGTGGGGGGAGGGGATCGATCTAAGATACGCAACTTCAGCTACGTGAATAGCGTAGCTGAAGTCGAAGTATCTTAGATCGATTTACCGATCGTCCTCACGGTGCAGGATCGACGTCCGCAGCTCCCCCTGTCGACTCCGCTACCATCGTTCGCGCTGGTGGAGTTCCGGAGTCAACGGGAGCACATTCGGGGATCGATATATCGTGTCTAGATGAGACGTGATATATTGATCCCCGAGAAATCGATCGCTACCCGCCGATATGGCGGGTAGTCTAGACATACCCATTAACTGGAGCTTTCTTGCAATTTAGCACAATTTCTCCTGTAATAATCCATTATATGCTAATTAACATCCAACTGTCCCTTGCCATCATTACGTTTCCACAATCTCCTTATTGGCTCTTTACATTACTCATTATTTAAACTAACCTCTGCATGGGCAGCATGTATCATAGGCTGGGAGAGGCTATTCCTCCCCCGTGTGGCCCTGCCCATGATCCGCCTCGAGGACACTCTTGCTTGCTGCTTCCCCCTTGGCCCGAGCCCAAGCAGGCTGCTCTTATTCCCGGAAGAATGCTGGGGCTGGGGCTGGGGCTGGGGGGTAGAACAGGTGCGGCCAGGACTTGGGGTGGTTGTGACCACCCAACACTGGGGAGCCCCCTGGCGCTGGGGCCATGCCACCTGTCACTCCACAGCTGGGGGTGCTGGGGCCATGGCACCTGGTGCTTGGGGGGCATTGGGATTGCTGTGGGCCACCCACCTAGTGCTCAGAGGTTGGGGGTCACGCTGCCTGCCCAGTGCCCAGGGAGCTGAGGTTCACGCACCCACTCAGGATGGGGGCCTCATGCCACTTACCTGGGGGCTGGGGGCCGTGCATCACCTGCCCGGCACTCCGGGGGTGGAGGCACTCAGGCAGCCCAGTGTTATGGCTGCGGACGGAGGGGTGGCCACAAGGGGTGAAGGTGGGTTCTGGGCTCTGGAGGGAGAAGGAGGGGCAGGGCCTCACGTGGAAGGGGCAGGTCAGGCCAGGGACTAGCCTCCCCAACCCCGTGGTTTACCCGCCACCCATGAACATCTGTATCAATGTCCTTCCTATACTATCAACATAGATAGCATATTAATAAAACATTTACAATTCTCAAAAACACTCAATTAAAAATCTTGCTCAAACCAGTTATAACCAAAACATAATGACAAATAGCCCTGGGTTATATTTTGCTAACTTCAATTTCCCCATCTTACTATCTCCAGCTTAGCTCTAACTTTCTCACACCCAGCAACTTCCCATACTGCTCCACACTTAGGCTAATTTAGGTCAAAAACCTAATTTCTGTGTATTTCTTACCCAAAATCATCCTATAAGCTACAGGATGCAGCCCAATGTTTTAAGATATGAGTGGAGACAAATCAGAGGAGAACCCACTTGGGTGACATACTGTCTAGCACCTCTGGAATCCAGTGGACCAGCTTCTGGTGTAACAGTGCAGCAATTGATGCAATGAATACCCTCCAGAGATTAAAGTTTTAAGCAGTGTCCTAAATTCTTACCACTTCAATTTTGACATACCATCAGCTCAGTACTGACCTGCCTCAAGCACCTAGAGAGATCACAGGGAGGCTTGGGGGAAGAGGCACCTTTCCTCCACCTCTTGAGGGGAAGCCCTTCAGGCACTGAGATCAGGTAGCTCCAGCCCTGACAACCTGGGCCTATCCTGCCCACTGAGAAGGATTTCTCTGCTGATATAATGGGGAAATCCTACCCCACTTAAGGGGGTGGAACTCCCCCGGTCCAGAAGGGTGGGAGGCAGGGCTCAGTCATCCCATGCAGCTTGCATCTCTTGGGTAGGAAGAGGCTTAATCCCTTTGCCTAGTGATCCTGGTGCTCTCTCCTTGGGATTGGCGGAGGGGACAATATCCCTTCTTGGCAGCCCCTTGAAGACTGGAGATGGGGTGGCCAGCTGCTTGCTGAAGCCAGGAGAGAAAGGGTGGGCACTGATGCCTTCTCAGAAGAGTCCTAAAGTAGGAGAGGTAGCTCTTGACTTTGGGGCTCAGTGCTGGTGGTATTAGGGGAACAGAGGTACATAGTGGGTTGAGGCATATTGGGAAACTGGGGGGCAGTCAAAGTCATGCAAGTGGGCAAAGTGCCAATGGAGAGCTGAAGAGCTGTCAGGGCTCAGCTTCTCCCCAGCCAGTTCTGAGATGCAAGGGCTGAAAGCTTCACCAGGAGGTGGGAGGCAGAGCTCTACCTTGTGCACAGGTTGAGGAATCAGACTGTCCGTCCACATATAGTGGCTCTGTTTGGCTCTCCTTCCCCAGCAGTCAGATGAATGGGAAAGGAAAGCCAATCAGAGGGGATTTCTTCACAGACCGCTAGAAGGATCCACATAGAAAACATGTAGACCTGTCAGGCCTGTGCTCTACTCTTTGGTGCATTTGTTCTTCCCAACCACTGCCTAGACCTACTTCCAGAATTATTAACCAGCCAAATGACCTTGTTAGAAAGCTCCCCAGATGTCACTGATTTCTCCCACTTAATGCTGCTTTAAAAAAAAATAATCAAGAACATGGGAGTTAAGTTTATTTTATTTTTAGTATTGTCACTAAAATTGTAGAACTCTAGGTGAAGCGCTTATGGATTTAGTAGTTAATATGTCTATACACTCCCTCTTGAGTTCTGGGGAAGTGACTTCTGAAGTAAATCTTTGCAAGAAAATGTAGAAGCTGTGGAAAAGAACATGTTGCACACAAATTGTCGAGGCCTACTCCACCTCCCCATACCTAGAAACAGTGCTAATGGACCAGATATACCCAGGACCGGCGCTAGAGTTTTTCGCGCCCTAGGCGCATGGCCATTTCACCACCCCACGCGCCGTTCCCGTGGCTCCGGTGGAGCTGCCTTAGCCATTTCTGTGGAGAGTCCATTGGTCCGCGGCTCCAGTGGAGCTGCCGCAGCCGTGCCTGCGGGAGGTCCACCGGAGCCGCGCGGGACCAGTGGACCGTCCGCAGGCATGCCTGCAGCAGCTCCACCAGAGCCGCAGACCAACAGACCCTCCGCAGGCACGACTGTGGCAGGTCCACCGGAGCCGCCTGCCACCCCCTCTGGCAAAATGCTGCCCCCCGAAAATCCTGGCGCCCTAGGCGATTGCCTAGTTCGCCTCAATGGAAGTGCCGGCCCTGGATATACCAGTGTCCTGCTACTAAAGTACATTTGTGCTGTAATTTCTTCCCTGAGCTCCAGTGCTTAGTAGCATGCAAACAAAGCCTGTTGTCTCAGTCTTTGATCTCTCTCTCTCTGGATTGGGCCCACAACAGTTCAGATAGGTTAGTTTCTGGTTTTATATAGAGAACATATGTGAAAGTCTCCATCTTGGTTCACTCTGAGGATTGCACGAAGGACTTCCAGACCTAAACCTGTGTCTCTTTAGCTTGAGCTAAAGAACTAGACTTTCAAGCTCAGAATGTAACAGACCCACATCCTCTGGGCTTCAGGCACAGACACAGGGGGCGAATCTATAGCACACAGTAACCAACTACATAAACCATAAGTCATCCTGTGCTTTAAAATAAGCAGTGGAACAAATACCCATAAAAACACACCCAAGGAAAACGGAATGTTAGAAAGACATACTGTGCACATATGGCCCTTCAAGATGATAATCAGAAGTTCTAAGGATAAGAACTAAATGTGAATGAAATCAGAGAAGAACACTTTACTGAGCCTACAAAAGACATGTTTCTCTGTTCTCAATAGCTTTAAAACCTTAAATTTCCTCTGAGCAACTCAGGCAAAACTCCACTGGGTCCCATGAAGTGAATATCTTGCCAGATAGGGGAATCCTCAGAAATAACTTTGTCAGCTATTGTTAAATATATTTTTGTCCACAATAAAATAAGAAAGATTTATAAAATCCTTCCTGGTAAATTAAGATGTGAATATAATACCATACTGCATTCAATGGCCCTTCCATAGTCCATCTTTTAGCTATTATTCTAATTAAAAGTTACATGGCCTTCTCGGGTAGGTCAACCTCATGTAATAGGCGCATTTTATGGGTGGAAACTGAGAGAGGTCTAGGAAGATTATGTAAAGAAGTGCCCTCATCTCCAGCAAGCACTACTGCCCCCTGTTCTGAATCTCCCACTGCTGGTAGCAGAAGATACTTTGGCCCTCACTTTGTTGTGTGGCTCTGGGATTAGGGAGAGAGGCAGAACTGATGACCACCCTGCACGTTGTTAAATAGAAGAAATATTGTGACTATTGGGGGCCAACCGATTACTGCTGGGAGGTTTGGGGAACATTGTCCTGATCAGCAGCTTGAATAAAGGACTTCCACTTCCTCAAAACTGTTGGAGGCTCTTGTAATTGAAAAGCGTTCCTGCTGTCTCCCTCAAATTGCTGCTTATAGGGCAGTGAGGAAGATTTAGCCTAATGGATCCCTACTGACTGGTGTACAGACTTTCGTGGTTGAGAATGGGTCTTCGCTTCATACGTCTGTACATGTCATAGTCTTGAATGAAAACCTTTAGGAGAATCTCATTATTGGAAAGACTAAGGGCTTGAGTCTACAAGGTGCTGGGCACCCTCAAATTCAACGGCCGATGGGAAGTGAAGGTGCTGAGCACCGCATACATTTGAGTCTTATAAGTAAATAAACACTATTTAAGTAAGAAAAGGTTTACAGGACTGGACTCCTCTCACTTTTCACTGAGACTCAAGAATTGAAATGCATGACTTTTTGTTGCAGGAAAACCAAAACAAGCAAGCAAGATTCTTTTTAGTGGGTACTTGTGGAATCATCTTTCTTCTCGCTTAAAACAGGGTCCAGAGTACATTCAACATAAATAACAGTGTATTTTTCAGTCTTAGACTAGACTATTTAGACTATTAGGGTTGGAAGGGACCTCAGGAGGTCATCTAGTACAACCCCCTGCTCCAAGCAGGACCAATCCCCAATCTTTCTATTTTACAGCTTTGTTTACAAACCCTAAATTAAGTCTATCCATTCAAATCAAATGACTTGGTTATTCCTGCTGGCAGCAGGCTAGAAAGTGGGATATTTTTACCCTGTGTATAAATATGAATAAAAAATATGTACACACACACACACACACTCATATGCATGCATATGAGAGAGATATATATTGATATATTTTATGTTCTTATAATTAAATTTGCATACATACTCACACACACATAGATCTTTATTTCAAAACAAAAAACTTCAATAGGTTACAGTTAAGGGAGCTAAGTCCAATTTCGGATACTAAATATATCCTTACAAATAAAATAGCTTTAAATACTATAGAATTTACAACCTTAATTCTCAGCTTATGCATACAAAGCATTAAACAACACAAAAGAATATCTATCATTGTCATCCAAATAACCGTAGCTCTGCCCCATAAAAAACAGTCACAATTGTTTAAAAGTCTTAAATAAACCCTAGCCATTACCCAACACATAACTTTCAGAACTGTACAGAAGCTTTATTACCTTACTGTTATTCAAAGTTTATGTAAAGTATTGCCTGTCATACAACCATACACATGTTACAAAACAAGAAATACATGTTGTGTGATGATGAATCTATCTGACACATCAGAATCATTAATGTGCCTCCATAATACTACTTCTGGGGGAATTCTGCATCATTGTGCAATGCAGAATTTGTGCAGAAATTAATGATCTGCACAGAATTTCCTCCCCCGCCCCTCAGAAGTGGGGTTCAGTGCTGCTGGCCAGCACTAGGGGACGCTGGACCCAGCAGAGCCCAGCTCACAAATAGAAGACACTGCTTGCGGGAAAGAGATGGAGCTAAAGGGTTCTGGGCAGCTGCAGTTCCTGGCATGTCCTGAAGGAAGGAGACAGTGTGCAGGAAATTGCACACAAGCCCAGGAACCCGCATCAGGTTGTTTCTCCCTCTGAATCCCTGGGCTCTGGGAGGGTAGGGAGTGTGAATGTCTGGGCTGGGAGTGGCCCACAGCTGGGCTCTAGGGGAGGAGGGGATGTGGGTGGCTGGGCTGGGGAGGGACTCTTTGCTGGGATCTGGGGATAGGGTGTGCAAGTGTCTGGACTAGGGGGCACTTGGCAGCTGGGCTCTGGGGGCTAGGAGGTGCAAGTTTCTGGGCTAGGGAGGACCCCAAGGCTGGGCTCTGGGGTATTATGGGTGCAGGTGTCTGGATGGGGGGCATCCTGGGGCTGGGCTCTGGGGGAAAGGGGTGTGGGTGTCTGGTCCCCCAGCTGGGATCTGAGAGTAATGGGGAGAAAAGTAGGAACTGGGTTACCATAGACGTTTCTTTAACTCTTTACTTCAGAGGGAACTTTTGTGTGTGTCTGTATTGTTACAGACATAGTTGCTGACAGTTACCAAAATAATTGAAACTGGCATGATTATATAGTGTTATTTTGACAAATAAAGTATGTAGAATTTTGCAGAATTTTAAAATATTGTGTACAGAATTTTAAAATTTTGGCACAGAATTTTCCCAGGAGTATAATTCATGGGAATTTAGGGATTACAATAGCAGACTAATCACCTACCTAGTTCGACATCCTGTCTCTGAACATGGCCACTACCAGATGCTTCAGAGAAAGGTTTGAGAAACTGTAAGAACCTAATCTCTTCCAATTAATGGTTGCTTATGCACTGAAGCATGAATATTATCAACTCTTCTAAAGATAAACATAACCTATCTAATGTAACAGTGGATCTTCTCACTGTCCATATACTGTCTAATCCTTTCTTGTATACAGTTACACTCTTGGCTTTAGTGAGATGATGTGGTAATGAGTTCCACAGGTTAATTATAGATAAGATAAAAAAGTATTTTCCTGGATCTGTTTTATATTTGTTGCCTTTCAATTTCATAGAACTCCCTTGTATTCTACAGGATGAGACAGAATAAAAAGGAATGTCTGTTTTTCTTTCTCTCTAGCATTTATTATTTTGTATACTTCTTTTATGTCCTATCTTTTATTTCCTTCCTCTCTAAGTTAAACAGTCTCAGTCTTTTCAGTGTCTCTTCATGTAAACGTCTTCCCATGCCTCTAATAATTTCTGTTGCTTGTCTCTGTACCTGCTGTATCATTTCTGAGCTACAGTGGCCAGAAATAAGCACAGTCTTGCAGGTGGTTTATTTTCTGTTCTATTCCTTAGTATTTATCACTGTTTGCTGTGTTTTGAATTAACTGTAACCACTTGGGAAAAAGAGTTGGTTATCATTGTGAACAACTTGATGAAAATCACTGCTAAATGTAGAAGTCAAAACAGCAGGGTAAACAAGTAGTTCAGATTTCTAGTTCCAGCATGCACTATGTTGCATTTCTCATCACTTGGTTTCTCACAAACAAACTAGGAGAATACAACATAGAGAGAGCTATGGTTAGGTGGGTGCATAACTGGTTGGAAAAATGTTCCCAGAGAGATGTTATCAGTGGTTCACAGTCAAGCTGGAAGGGCATATGGAGTGGGATCCCACAAGGATTGTTCCTGGGTCCAATTCAGTTCAATATTTTCATCAATGATTTAGATAATGGCATAGAGAGTAAAGTTGGACGATGATACCAAGCTGGAAGGAGTTGCAAGGGCTTTGGAGGATAGGATTAAAATTCAAAATGATCTGCAGAAACTGGAGAAATGGTCTGAAGTAAATAGGATGAAATTCAATAAGGACAGATGAAAGGTACTTCACTTAGGAAGGAAGAATCAGTTGCACACATACAAATGGGATATGACTGCTTAGGAAGGAGTACTGAGGAAAGGTATCAGAGGCTTATAGTAGATCACTAGCTAAATATGAGTAAACAGTGTAACACTATAACAAAAAAAAAGCAAATATCATTCTGGGATGTTTTTGCAATAGTGTTGTAAGTAAGACACAAGAAGTATTTCTTCCGCTCTATTCCATGCTGATAAGGCCTCAACTGGAGTATTGTGTCCAGTTGTGGGTGCCACATTTCTGGAAGGATGTGGACAAATTAGCGAAAGTCTAGAGGAGAGCAACAAAATAATTAAAGGTCTAGAAAGAGATTGAAGAAGAGATTGAAAAAACTATGTTTTTTTAGTCTTGAGAGGAGAAGACTGAGAGGGGACATGATCATTTTCAAGTACATAAAAGGTCATTACAAAGAAGAGGGCAAAAATTGATCGTTAACCTCTGAGGATAGGACAAGAAACAATGGGCTTAGACTGCAGCAAGTGAGGTTTAGGATGGACATTTGGCAAAACTTCCTGTCAGGGTATTTAAGTACTGAAACAGATTGCCTAGGGAGACTGTGGAATGTCCATCTTTGGAAGTTTTAAGAACAGGTTAGATAAACACCTGTCAGGAAAGGTCTAGTTATTACATATTCCTGCCTTGAGTGCAGGGGACTGGACTAGAAGAGGACCTTTTGAGGTCCCTTCCAGTCCTACATGTCTATGATTCTATGATCACTGAATTTCCCCTACCATCATGCTTTCATAGTTAAGTCTTTCTGAAATTCCTTCAAGTCTTCTCCAGCCTTGAATAAACTACATACATTTATGTTATCTGCATGATTCTGCACCTCGTTGTTCACTTTATTCTTAAGTCACTGATAAATATGTTAACCATCGCTTGTCCTAGTATGGAACCTGGGGGCATCCCACTGTTACTTTTTGTCATGTTGACATTTGACATTTTTTTCTACTCTTTGTTTGCTGCCTCTCACTGTCTAATCCATGACTGCACTCTAATTCTCACGTCATGACTACTTTGTTTCCTTAATAGCCTCTTGTGAGGGACTTTGTTAAGGACATTTTGAAAGTCAAAATAAATTATATCAACCGGTTGTCCTTTATCCATGACCTTGATGACATGTTCAAAGAATTCCAGCAGATTAGACAGGTATGATTCTTTACAGGATCTGTGCTTGTTTTCCCTTATCCTACCTTGTTCCTCTAGACCTTGTACATTGAGCACTAAGAGAGCACCCTACTCTCAATTGTAGTGCCCAGCACCACAGTAGCCCCAACTGCTGGGAGGAATGTTTACAGGGAAAGTCCTGCTCAGCTTATGCAGCGCAGAGATGGAGCCCGTTCAGACCCTCCGTAGGTATGGTGCACATGCAGTCCAGTTGCAGATAGGTGCTGTGAGAAGATGGAGAATGCTGAGAGCAGATGGAGTCTTTGGGGAAAATTAGCTTCCAAACTCTAATGAGTCTCTACTAAGCATGTGTGAACTGAGATTTTAAGAGGGTCATAACTTGGCCAAATTTGGCTATTTTTCCCTGGGAACATCCCTGACACAAGGGTAGCTGCCCCAGCCAAATTTCAAGCTTCTGCTCCAAAGCATAGATGTACTACTGCTTCTCAACAAAACAGCTGAAAGAAGTTTTTAATTTTTTAAATGTTATTTTTCACTAGTCTCATTCTCAGAAATGGCTCAACCATTTTAGATAAAATGTTTAAAACAAATACAGCCTGAGGCAGACATCTAGCATGGAAAATTTCAGCCTAAATTGTAAAAGTTTGGCAAAGTTATACTCAATTGAAAAGAAAGTCCTACAGTGGAAAGTGTCCAGCTACCTTAACTATAGGGTGTCGCTACCTGTGTCACATATAATAAGCAATTACTACAATATCCCACTGATTTTTGTTATTCCACCATGTTTCAGTAATGCTGAACTATGATTCAGTAAAGGTCTTCTTCCTTTGCTAGGCACTGCAGTTCACCTAGTTTTTACTTTGTAGTTTCTCTCACTGGTATATAGGAACTTACAAGGGATTTATTATTATTATTTACCATGTGCCTACCTTTATTTAACTTCTTTGTTTGAAGAAGTTACTTTTCCAGAATTTAACTCAGTGAACTCAGTCTAGACTTCCATTTCAGTTGTAATTTGTGTCTCAGCTTTTACTGAGTCGAGAGTTGCTTTAATATTACTGACGTCCCTAGCACATGTCTTTGTCTGACTTGCATGCTCTTCAGCACTTGTCAGCTTTCCCTCAGCTCCTCTCAAAACCTTGTTAATTTTTTGTGCCAGCAGTCTGATTCCACCTTGGATAAGGTGCAGACTGTCCCTTCAGAACACTCTGCCTTTCCCCAAACATTCCCCAGTGCCTAATAAATGTACCATACCAATGTGCACACTGACACCCTGAAATTCCTCCCATTTCAGAAAAAGCTACTCTAGGCCCTGAAGCTAAGCTGTTTTAATATATATTTTCCTTCCAGGACCTTTTCCCTACACCTCTCTACATCATTTGTACCAATATATGCCTCGACCCCAGGCACTCACTAACAGATTTTTTTAGATGTCTCGCAAGATCTGCCACCTTCAAACCTGCTCTGTAAGTCACTGAACAGCTGTCATAGTCATCACATACTCCATTATCGAGATCTCCAAAAGTCACAGCAGCCTATCCTAATTGTAACCCCATCTCTTGAAGTGAGCTCCTTGATGTTTGACCTCATCCATCTCTGTTGAAATGCTGATCCCAAATAAGGGAGTGTGTCCCTCTGTTACACTTTGGCCCCCTCCAAACACAAAACTAGCTTATTCGATTGGAGGATTAGGGCAACCAATTCTGAGGTGAGCCAGCTCTATCAAGTCCTTATATACTGGCTCTATACATAATTCAACCTTTCTCTCTGCTCCTGCAGTTCAGCAACTCTAGCCTGAAGACGCTGTGCTTCAACTCTGAAGGCCATGAGCCGCTTATGCCAGATTCATGCCTGCATCTCTTGACTACATATCTACATTCTGCATCCTTTGCAGTAAGGCAGGTATATATCTGATACCCACATACCCCTGCCGTAGCACCAGTTCCACAAAAGCCTTTTGTATAGAGGGGATCCTTTCGTACTTTAGTCTTTAGGAGGAAGGGCCACCATAATGGGTATATCTCACTATTAAATACTAAAATAAATAGATTGACAATAGTATGTATAATATTTTCCTAGTTTGTTATGGAAGAAATAACTAATAATTCTAACTGTGAAATCCAGTAATACTGTCAGTCTCATATACAACAAGAAAAAAACTACATTATTTAAAAAATATATTGTTGCAGGAGAAACACAATTTTAGTACATAAAATGAGTTGTTCCATTCAGATTTTGATGGTCAAATAGCTTATGTAGCCAAAATCTACAGCTGGAGGTGTCATTTGAACAGACATCACTGAGGGATTGAATAATCACATTTCTTCATATTCTGCAGACCATATGTCTTCAGTTTCTTAGAATCTGTGCACATGTTTTTGTTTATTGTTTAATGAGTGTTTGACACATGTAAACATAATACTTCAAGTGGGATTTGAAGGTGGGCTTTACTCAGAGAAATCTCATAAAATTGTCTAAATTGAAATTTTGTTCAGACCAGAGGGATTTAGAGAGATCAACTTGCTATGTGGCAACTGGACTCTATACTACTGTATTTTGTTTTGTTTTTTACTGTATGTATCTTCTAGATTTAAAAACAAAACTAAACACGTTATTGTCTTTCCCAACAAAAATGTAACAATTAAAAATGTATATTTATAATACATACAAAGTGGGAAGTAAGGTAGCACCATGTGCTAGAAGCTTTTTATCTTCTAAAGCAGTGGTTTTCAAACGTTTGTACAGGTGACCACTTTCACATAGTGACACCCCCCCTTTATAAGTTAAAAACACTTTTAAAATATATTTAACACCATTATAAATGCAGGAGGCAAAGCGGGGTTTGGAGTGGAGGCTGACAGCTCGCGACCTCCCCATGTAATAACCTTGTGACACCCTGAAGGGTGCCGACCCCCAGTTTGAGAACCCCTGCTCTAAAGAGCTAAGAACACAGGCACAACATAGCATCAGTGACATAAAGAAAGCCTTCTATCATCTGCATCTTGCTTGGAAATGCATTATTTCTGGATGAGGAGCTGGTCAAAGTGATATGGGTATCATTGCCTCCCGACTGCTGCTTTAATCCACTATATCTGGGACTGTATTTGGGTGCCATACAGAGGCTCCATTTTGAGCAGAATGTGGCTTCCCAACTCCTGAATGAGATATATCACTCTATACTTCAGTCATGTCACTAACTCCCAGTCCATGTACACCGATGACCAGAAGCACTAACAAGGAACTTACAAAGACATCAGTAGGTCAGACCTAGCTACATCCATGATTATGTCAGCATCCATGACCCACCTGAAATGCTGAATTCTTTTGGGAATGTGACAATTTGGAAATCTGTCTATATAGTCTCTGTGTGCAATTATGAACTCTACCTGTGTCAGGGTGGGAACTCCATTTTGAATAGGCAACTTTTTGCCTTCTTTGTTACCTGTTTACCTCCATGTTGGACTGAAGTCCCAACACACAGAGATCTAGGACTGACAATAGAGGATAGCTGACTTTAAGTACCCAATTGTTGGAAATCTATTTGCTCTAGACAAAAGACTGGCATCTGCCCAAAAGAACTGATTTAGCAGGGCAGAGCTTGCCTTGGCAATGAAGTCACCTGGCAGGGGGTTGTGCATGTGGGGATGGTGGCAAAGGTGCCACCTAACACACTAGGCCTGGAGGTTTGAAAGAGTAGAAACTGTTCTGTTCAGAGGCCATTTTCCTGCAGTTCATGAGGGAGAAGCAACTCAGCATGTGACAGTCCACAAGCCAAGTACTGAAGCAGAAGGAGTCTGGACAACCCCAAAGGACTCTGACCCCAGCCCAAAGAAGACCTAGAACTGATAAACAGTGTTTGGTGTTTTATGTGATCTGCGCTCTCCTGTGCTTTACGTATTTAAGTAAAAGAGCATAAATGCATCAAACGCCGTGCAGTGTGTGAGTTTGTGTTAACTGATTCACAACAGCTGCTGCCCCTGTCAGAGTTAAACTGTAAACCAGAAGCTTCACATCTTTGGGGTAGAGTTCTAGGACAAAGGGTGTTTAAAAAACTCTAGTATCTTCGGGGTCAGTTCTTGGGAGGTGGGCTGAGGAGCTCCATTTCCAGGAAGGGGCAATGAACAAAATAAAGTCAGTGCCCAGGAACTGATCCAGAGAGGCCCAGAGAGGAAACAGCTACTGGGACCCAAGGAAGCTTCAAACATCCAGGGGAATCAGGGACACAGAGACCTGGATTCCCCTCACAGCTGTCCTAGTGAATGCTAGAAGGGACTCACTAAGGTCTGTGACAGGAACATTGGAGATCACAAAGATCAGGTCAAAGTGACTGAGTGGAGGATTAGTGGCTGAGGTTCGGCTGTGGAATGAGCTTCCAAAGGAAATCAGACAAATTTGGAGTCTGACCACTTTCAGGGCAGATGGCAAGGCCCCTATCTTTCACAAAGTATTTTCACCATAACTGGCCTAATGATGATCATTTAAAATAAAATGTTCCCAAGCACAGCCTCCTTTAACCAAGGAGAAGAGAAGATCAGAAAATCCCAGTGACGTCCAGTAGGGACCCACTTTATATGAATTTAAATTGCCTAGCTACCTCTGTGATGCAAAACTCCTAAGACAGATGGACAGAAAGATAGATGCGGGGTTCTAAGGTGGAAAGTCCTCCAGGGGAGGATATTGAGGTGGTGGAATTGGCCACAACCTCCTGTCTACCAGAGGGACCATAGAAGGCTAGCACCCAAAAAGTTTGCAGTGCTGACCAAAGCAGCAATGTGCCCGAGGCAGCTTTTAGTTGAACTGATTTAGTTCACTTTATCTGATGGGATTCTTTGGAGTTCCTGCTATAACCCAAAGCTGCTCCCCACAGTGGAAAACCCTGAGATAGAGTGGTAGATCAATATCACTTTGATAGAATCCCTGTTTCAGGGGTCTGGCTAGCACAGGAATGTGTAACACATCTCTGCTCCAGGTTCATTGAATATGGACTCCAGTTTTGCATCTGGTATGAGTCACATAAAATGAAACAGAGTTTTATTATAATCATAGGCTGAGATTTAGCAACATCATTAAACTGCCACTTGATTTTGCAGTATTGTCCATTTGTGCTCAAAAGAGGGTCAGGGCAGAAATAGCAAAGTGTTGCAAGATGGCACGGAGGCCTACTGACAGTGCAGCATGGGAAGCTTACATGTTATCTGCCAGTGTATCATCTTTTAGAAAATTCTGTGGTCATTTTGCTATGAGCACAGCATTCATTTATACTTAAAAAGAGGCTGAAACCCACAATTCTTAGGAGTCATCTCTGTTTTGAGACTGAAAAGTAAAGATCTTGGGGCCCAGTATGCAAAATATTTGGGGTTTCAACATCCTTAACTTGAAAAAGCTGAAATTATGTTTTTTCTAAGTAAAGAATACCTTTCTTGCAGCTCAATCATGAATCCAAGGGCAACAAAATATTATGAAGCCAGGGGTATTCTGCTGAAACGTTATAGAGACACTTTCTTTACTCTTCACTTTCTATGCTGAAATATATATTTGGACTTTGTTGATGTTAAGAAATTATGCCTGTCCTCACCCAAGGGTAAAGCCAGAATGAGAGTAACATGAAACAAAAAAAATATTTTGGCTTCTGTAGTATGTTGCTGTAGCCTGAAACACCAGAATGAACCATGTACAGCTATAAAGGTGAGAGTTTAGCTCTTTATAAAGAATGAATCGAATGACACTATACTGGTTTAGGACACCCCACCTGTGGTGACATAAGTAAGCTCTGCAAGGTGGTAGTACCATCTCCCATTCCCTCTGCAGGATGATTGTCCGAGGAAATTAACTGTGCAATCTGTGTGACAAAAAATGTGTGATGAAATGCAATAGGTAGCTTTGAATTACATCACTCTTTAAAGCAGCCAAAAATAGCATTTGGATCTCCCTGCAATAGCATCCCCCCACTCTACAACAGCAGAGGGAGGGGTCAGCAACATTATTTGGGGATGAGCCTCACTACCCCACAGTAGCATTTTGGGAGGAGAAGAGGACCCATAGTACAAGCTGTTGGAGTGCCCCCCCCATAACAACTATTTATGGAGGTGAGCCTGCAATAGTATTTTGCCATCCACAATAGCATTTTTAAGGATCCCTAATAGACTGACAATTTCTTTTACTAGCATTTCTTGCTCCCTGAGAGTACCACATTTTGAATGGTCCATATAACACCCCCCTTCCCATGGCATTTTTGCCCCTTGCTCCACTTCAAAACCAACCCCCACACCACATATATGGCTTTGGAGGGTCACAGGAGCATACTAGGAATTTTCTTTTCTTCATCTTCTGTGTGATGAGAGGGAGCTCCTGAACCAGCTACTCTTCCCTCAACCTCAGAGAGAAGTGTTTCAAGCCGAGATATTGCCTCATCCTTCGGGCTGCCTCAGCAGCCAGCTGTTCTAGTGTTTCCAGGGAAGGTGAGAGCAGTCAGGGCTGTGTTACTTGTGCATGTGCTCAGACTGTTGTTTACAAGTGACTTCAAAACATGACCAGCCAAAAATCACACAACTCAGAGCAAAATTAAAAACACAGACAGACTGCACACAAGGGACAAGGCTTCTAAAAACATGTTAGTTGAAAATTGTCAATTTAGGTTGATGGGGTCCTTTGGGGTATGTCTACGCTGCATTGTAAATCCAGGTCTGTGCATTCGATGTTTCCAAGCCCATGTGTGGGTGTCCACCCTGCATTGTAAACCTGAGCCTACAATTGCTGGTCCCGGGTCTCACAGCCATGCTAATACATCCATCCTGCACTACCTTCTGACTCAGGTCTGTGACTGTAGCAGCATCCACACTGCACAATGACAGGGCTTGGACCTGTGTCACAGTAGACTATATGCCATTTGAATGGAGGCCCTATGACATTGTCCCATTCAAGC
Source organism: Gopherus flavomarginatus (assembly GCF_025201925.1). NCBI lineage: Eukaryota > Metazoa > Chordata > Testudines > Testudinidae > Gopherus > Gopherus flavomarginatus. The sequence continues at coordinate 51,125,036 of NC_066617.1, read as the reverse complement.
AGCTCAGACTCTCTCAGCCATGGCTGCTTGAAGAGCCGCTTAAAACTGGATCCCTAAGGTCTCAAGCTACTTTTGCTTTTCTTGTGCACTTTGCTGAATGGGTGGAGGAGGGACACAGTATTTATGGCTTATTACAACAATCTATAACCCATTAACAACACCCTCTCCCCAGCTGCTTTCCTACCCCACTTCCTTTCTCCCCTATGTCTGGAGGGGTATTAACAGGCCACTTACCTTGAACAGTCCCTTGAAATATATGTTAACTACTTAGGCTAAACAATCTGTTCCACCTTGTATTTAGCTGTGGCATGCTGAGTTATTTTCCCAGACCTGAGAAAAGAGCTCTGCATGGCTTGAAAGCTTGTCTCTTTGACCAACAGAAGCTGGTCTACTATAAGATATTATCTCCCACCTTGTCTCTCTAATTTCCTTGAATAAGTCATTTAATCTCTCTGATCCTGATTTGGATCTCAACTAAACTGGTGTCAGTCAGAAGTAAATCCATTGAAATGAATGAAGTCACACCTGCATAAAACCAGTGTAAGATCAAAACCAGGCCTTCAGCCTCAGTTGCCAATACCTAGCTCAAAGGGATGATGTGACAATGAAATAATGTTGCTAACCCTTTGGAGATCCTCCAATGAAAGGCGCTGTATACTTGAAAAGTTACAGTATTATTATAATTGTAAAGTGCTGAAATATTTTTGCTGCTCAGCATTGACTGTGGATGTGCCATACATCTGATGAGAGCTTCATCTGATAAGATTTCCAGCCAGTTGTGTCAGATATTACCTTCTAGATATTTGATATTTATCCAAACTTAACCCAAACTCCAAATCCTTTGCACTGGCCCCATCTGCATCTGTGTGTTTTCTTCTTTTCTTGCTTTTTTCTACCCCTGCTTCCCTCCCATTTATCTCTATGTTGATTCCAAAGTAGGGCTGGTCAACATTTTGCT